>NC_000067.6:42361510-42439010 GCF_000001635.26 Mus musculus | reverse complement strand
CCAACAAAATAAAGTAAGCTTTGACACAGGCTATTACTTGGTCAGGCTAGAGAGTACTTATTTGTTATGCTTGAGGCCCTAAGCTATGCCCCTAGACAAAAGACAAAATCAAAAATCAAAACGACAAAAAACCTAAAAATACAAATCCAAACGTTCTCCAGGCAGAGTGTGGTGACACATGCCTTTAAGAAAGAACCCAGATGCCCCTCAACAGAGGAATGGATACAGAAAATGTGGTACATTTACACAATGGAGTACTACTCAGCTATTAAAAAGAATGAATTTATGAAATTCCTAGGCAAATGGATGGACCTGGAGGGCATCATCCTGAGTGAGGTAAGCCAATCACAAAGGAACTCTCACAATATGTACTCACTGATAAGTGGATATTAGCCCAGAAACTTAGGATACCCAAAATTTAAGATACAATTTGCTAAACACATTAAACTCAAGAGAACGAAGACCAAAGTGTGGACACTGCCCCTTCTTAGAATAGGAAACAAAACACCAATGGAAGGAGTTATAGAGACAAAATTTGGAAGTGTGATGAAAGGATGGGCCATCTAGTGAGTGCCATATCCAGAGATCCATCCCATGATCAGCTTCCAAATGCTGACACCATTGCATACACTAGCAAGATTTTGCTGAAAGGACCCAGATATAGCTGTCTCTTGTGAGACTATGCCAGGGCCTAGCAAACATAGAAGTGGATGCTCACAGTCAGCTATTGAATGGACTACAGGGCCCCCAATGGAGGAACTAGAGAAAGCACCCAAGGAACTAAAGGGAACTGCAACCCTATAGGTAGAACAACAATATGAACTAAGCAGTACCCCAGAGCTCTTGTCTCTAGCTGCATATGTATCAAAAGATGGCCTAGTCGGCCATCACTGCAAAGAGAGGCCCATTGGACTTGCAAACTTTATATGCCCCAGTACAGAGGAATGCCAGGGCCAAAAAGGGGGAGTGGGTGGGTAGGGGAGTGGGGGTGGGTGGGTATGGGGGACTTTTGGTATAGCATTGGAAATGTAAATGAGCTAAATACCTAATAAAAATGGGGAAAAAAAAGAAATCTGGGATTTTACAGGCCGAGGCAGGAAGACTAGGAGTTCAAGACCATCCTGAAGTGCAGTGCTCGATTGTGTCTCAAAAGCTAACAAATAAATAGGGGCCAATGAGAGACTTAGCAGGTAAAAATGCTTGCCAGGAAAGCCTGTGGGCCTGCCTGTGTTTAATTTTCAGGAGGAGAGAATCACACACACACACACACACACACACACACACACACACACACAATTTAATTAATTATTTAACAAATTAGTAAAAATTTAAAAGCAGGCTTTACAATTTTAAAAAAGGAGACTATCTTTGTTGCTTTGTCTTCACTGACTCCCTCCATGTTCCTTGGGTTTCACATTTATTCTGTAAAATTATTATCTCCTACACAGGTTATGGACTGTTGGTGAGATACGCACAGCAGTCCTCTTATTTGCCAACTGGCAACTTAAGATCTCAGCTGTTTATTGAGAAAGAAGATGAGACCCAATACATTCATTTGTATTTTCATCTCACAAATCTTTCTTTACCTTTTGTTTTCTGCAAAGTCTAAGATTGCAAACCTTGGCTGAGGTGAGAGTTCTGTACATTGTAGCTAAGCATGGACAGCATTGTTATGGCCTGCATAGGTCTCTTCTTGTGTTCACTTGGAGATCACTGGCTCCATTTGACCTCGGACATACAAACTGAGGGCTACCAGAAGATGGCATTTCTGAGGACAGGAGGGAAGTCCTGTTCCTTAGCTGGCAAGAAGTTTCAAGGGTCTTTATTGCACACAGTGGAACTAGAAAATAGTTCTTGGAGTGTATTCAGCTTGTAGCATCATCATTGGTATCAGCAACAGCAGCAGCAGCAGTACATGGGTACCCTTCTGTTGGAAACCAGCCAGCGGCTCACATGAACTGGGTTTCACCTGGGAGGCAAACCGGGGCTGAAAAGAGAGAGGAACTAGGCAAATGAGAGAAAATGGAGCCAAGACAAGGTTCCTGATCAAGGCTCAAATGTTTAATGTCAACTGTGCTTACAAAGGGGGGAGGGGAAGCCTATTCCCGCCAATTCGCCAATTCGTTCTTAGAGCCCAGCTGCAGGTGACAACGTGCAGGATAGGGTGTAGTCTTCAGAATAGCTCCCCGAGGCCTCCCAGCAGGTAGCAGTATCTTGAAGAGGAACATCGACAGTGGCTGAACAATAGAGTGATCTAGGGAGGAAGACTCCACCCTAGGTAATCCCTGTGGCAGCAAAGTCCAGGTCTGGCTCAGCTAGCTTCAGGCTGGGGGGAGGTTACACCCTTGGGCATTGTGCTCTCCTCTCCATCCAGTGCTGAATTATATCTCTGTGGTGGGCTCAGCAGCTTGTTTCCACACATGCTACTGATATTTTGGCTGCCTGCTCAAGTTTGAGAATCACTGGATTCCAGTCCCCATGAATTGGAAACAGATGCTGTGTCTGCAATCTCTTCATTCTGGCCAGTTCGTCTGTCTTAGTTGGGGTTTTACTGCTATGAACAGATACCATGACCGAGGTAACTCTTATAAGGACAACAGTTAATTGTGGCTGGCTTACAGCTTCAGAGGTTCAGTCCATTATCATCAAGAAAGGAACATGGGAGCATCCAGGCAGGCATGGTGCCAGAGGACTTGAGAGTTCTACATCTTCATATAAAGGCCTCCAGAACACTGGCTTCCAGGCAGCTAGGGTGAGGGTCTTAAAGCCCATGCCCACAGTGACACATGTACCCCAATAAGACCACACCTCATAATAGTGCTGCTTCCTGGTCTAAGCATATACAAACTATCACACACACCCTGACTCCTGGAATGATCTACCACATCACAATTCTCTGGGAGTGAATTAATATTTGAATAGCTTTAGAAGATACCACTCTGGTCAAGTGCATTCCAATGCTAAGTTCAAATCCTGTTTTGTATTGCTCAGTATCTTTAAAATAATCTCTCATAATGACTTTTTAGGAGATGACTCTTGCCTTCCTTAGAATGAGGTGGTTAAGGAAATGAACACACTTTGAGGAAAAGATATAGACTTAGATTTTTCAAAACCTACTTTAATTATGATTCTTCCATGCTTCAACCCCCCTTCTAGCCCACCACCCACCAGAGGTAGGGGAAAGAAAGGGTAATAGGAAACAGAGGTAGTGAACCTGTTTGGAAATAGTTCTTTGAGGCTATTCCAATCTTCATTGTCAGCAGCCCAGTCCACTAACAAAACAGCAAACACAAATCAAGAGCAATGGCTTGATCCAAAAGAAGCCTTGAGGATCCACAGATCCGTACAAGTCTGCAGAAGCAGAAAGAAGCAGCAGGAATACCACCAGAAGTTCTTTGGTATGTTTCTACAAAGTCATGACAAGCGATGATCAGAAAAAAAAAAAAAAAAAAAAAAAAAGGCAAAGCAAACCAATGTAAGAGTGCTGTCTACTTCTGTTGGATTATACTTACACTCTTTCCAAATGTCACATGCCCTCTCAAGTGTCTGCTGCGGGTTGAACGCCAGACCTCTGTAAGAACAGCAGAGCTTTTAACCTATGCACTGTCTCTGCAGAGGTCTTTTTCACAGTTCACTTCTGGACCTTGTAAATTCTGTGGCGGTGCGCTGACTTTTGTTTCCGGTATTCATACATCATTCCTTTCCTAAATAAGATATAGATTTTGGGAAATGGTGTTGTGATTCAACTGATGTTCACCGTTTCCATGGAGTGTTCAAAACTGAACATAAGATGTAAGTGAGGGAATGCTTTTACTATTTCTTTAGGACATATTCTCACATCTTACCCTTCTCAGCACAGTCTTCTGAGTATACTTTAGCTCATCCCCTGTTTTGGTTTGGTTTGGGTTTGCTTTGCTGGTTTGTGCTTGTTTTTGTTTTGTTTTGTCCACGATGTTGGAGAAAGTGTGGTGATGTCTTTACATAAAGAGACAGACTGAGAAGTGAAACCACAGCTCGTCTGATCATTGTCTTCATGTGACCCAGAGCCCCAGACTCAAGTCCCTTCAGTGCATCAGCTGAGGGATCATGGGATGCCCTGTGGAAATGTGCTGCTTAAATTCTCTTTGGCTCCTTTCTGTACCCTTCACTGAGTTCAGGGCAGAACACCTGGTGACTCCTGAGCGGGAGAGCATCTTCACAACAAACAGGAGGCAGAAATGAGGGTTAGTGTGGTGTTTCTATAATTTTATTTTGGGACGACACATTCTAGTTTCTAGCGTCTATGTGAGGAAGAGGCATTCTATACCCAAGGGTTGCCCTAGGAAAAGGGACCAGCAGAGAAAGAGTTTACTTCTGAGGTTGAGTGAGAGGCTTTCCAGGGACCACGCCATTTTTTAGACCCCAGCACTAACTTTGGAAGATTTGATTATCTAAGCCCCACTCTTCTTTCCAACCACTGGAATCAAAGCCCATGATTACAGTGGTCAGTTGGGGCTCACACCTTTTGAGGGAGCTTACCTTGGCACAGATTCCGTGTGAAGAACCCGGGGTCATTGCAGTGCTGGAAAGGGCCAGGGGTTCGAATCCCCAGCCCCAGGATCTTAAGTCCGATTTAGTGCCTGAGTGGACATTCAATTGATGTTTGACCTGAACATTAAGTGTTAATCATTAAGTGCATTCCTCTCACAAAGATAGTGTCCCACGTGTTTTGATGGGACTGAACAAATGTGAAGTGTGTTTCTAGAGCCAGAACGTTACTGGAGTCTGTTAGTCTCTTTAGCAGCCTTTGTTGCTGTTTTTATTCTGAATAAAATGGCCCGGCCACGCTGGCCTGGCATGGTGGCACACACCTTTAATCCCAGCACTCGGGAGGCAGAGGCAGGTGAGGCCAGCCTGGTCTACAAAGTGAGTTCCAGGACAGCCAGGGCTATACAGAGAAACCCTGTCTCGAAAAACAGAAACAAACAAACAAACAAACAAACAAAACACACACACGCATATACATATACATAATCTGTTTATTTATTTATTTATTTATTTGTTGTTCCTGCTGCTCCTGCTGTTGCTGGTGGTGGTGGTGATGGTGGTGGTATGTGTTCTTGAGTGTTTGTGTGTGTGTGTGTGTGTGTGTGTGTGTGTGTGTGTGTGCGCATGAGGAGGCCAGAGGACAACTCTGGGGAGCTAGTTCTCTCTTCTATCCAGTGGGTCCTGGGGAATCACTCTTAGGCTATCAGACTTGTAAGCAAGTACCATTACCTGTGGAGACACCTAGTCATCTCTGTCTCTGACTCTGTCTCTGTCTGTCTGTCTGTCTCTCTTGCTATATATATATATATATATATATATATATATATATATATATATAAATCCCAATCCCAAGCTCATAATTCAGACTTCAGCAGCTGGGGGCAAAAGATGTGCTCACCAGAAAATGCACATACAAACATTGCTGGAAGTATTTATATGCATACAATAAGTAAATGTGAATAGCATATCTGTTATACATGTGATTCCTGGGCTGCACAGAGACACACATGCAAACTAGACAAGACTGTGATAGAATACAGCACAAAACAACAACCTACATAGATTCTACTACTAGGCTGCTTAATTTTCTGTCAACTTGACACATGACCTGAGGTCATGTGGAAGAGGGAACCTCAGTTAAGAAAATGGCTCAACCTGACTGGTCTGTAGGAAAGTCTGTGTTTAACAGATTTGCAGCTTGCGACTGAAGAGCACATGGTACGGGGCGGCAGTGCTTCAGCCTGAAACTCAGAGCAGAGCTGAGACGCGGCATCTCCCCGATAGTTTCTGTATTAATTAACCTTGAGTAAATTAGTACAAATCTCTGTGTTTTCCTGTATCTGTAAAATGACACTAATAAAGAGGCCTACCTATTAAAGTATTACATGTATTAAGTGAGTTAATGTATTATAAACACTAAAGGCTAAAGATCTTTCTTTTAAATATTAATATAATTGTGCTTATATGCATGTCTATTTTTTATAATGTATATTTTCAGGTTGCAGAGGACTCTACCTTTCTTCTGTGTTTCTGTCTCAAGAAATACACACACATGCACACACACACACATACAAACAAACACGACCATCACTACCACCAGCAGCAGCAACAGCAGCAACTAAGTGTTGTGGGAAATATTAAAAAGTACAGCAAGTTCCTGCACTATGCTGGGCGGGCCATATGACTCCAGTGGGGTGTTCTCATCTTGGCGGACTCTCTGGTCCTGAAGTTCCAGAGTTCCCTTGGCAGGTCGTTGCCATGACACCCCCAGGCAACAACTGCTCACCCCTTGGTCAGCTGCCACAACACTCAGCAACCCGGTAGAAACAAAACTCTAGAAGCTTATAATTAATCAATTGACAGGATGCCCATACAGTAATTTCAAGGCCAATTGATAATGATACAAACTTCTCACCTAGATTAGGCAAGTTATTCCTATTATTTTATCCCTATAAGATATCGTATCTACCTGTGATACAAGCTGCCCATCTAGATTAGCCCAATTATATTATTCTTTTAGGTTATTCATATCTACCTGTGGTTATTTAAAGCCACACTGAGTCTGAATCATCCTGTCTGTTGCCCTCCATCTTGCTTCCTTCTCTTCTTTCTCTCCTCTGCCACCGTCTCTGCAACTCTTAGCGCTGCCTCCCTTTTCCCTGTCCAATCACAGGCCTCCTGCTGCACTAATATTTTAATGTAATTGAACAGGAAAAATCCTGCCATAACTAAGTAAGTGTAACAAACTAAAAAAAAGTGTAAAAACACTCAGTTTGATCCTTAAATGCGTGTTCACTGCCTGTGTTCTGAGAGGGGGGAGGTGAAAAGTGAAAAGCTGTTAACTCAAGCTTCTGGAAGAGTAGAGAAGCATGCAGGACACAGCCCTTTCCCAGATCAGGGACCTGCATCAAGTCACCTCACCTTGCAGAATTGTCCCATCATGCACTGACTTACAAGTACCCTTCTGCTAATGTCGGCACTGTCCCCAACATCTTGTTATGTTGGAAATATTGTGTGACTGTTGGGAGAAAACTCGAGTGAAATGAGGCAAAGAGAGCAGAACTGTAATACTGTAGGACCGGTGTCCGTAGGAGGCTGAGAAGAGAGACGGGGCACAGAAAGACCTTCCGAACTGTGGGATGGGAAAGTACATTCTCAACCTGTGGTATTTTGTTATAGCAGCATGAACTAAGAAACCTTTCAGCTCTCGGATTTTGAGGTGGTTGCTAGAGAGCAGAAACCAGAGATCTGAACATACCTGTCTTCCTCTTTCTTGAGGGTCACAGCTCCAAGACACGAGAAGATTTTGTGGGATGGGGATAGAAAGATTGGTTCAGAAACAGCCCTGGACCCTCCATCTAGGGAAAATTGACAGCGATACGGAATAGAAACTCAGTGCCCTCCATCCTAATGCCATCCTCTGCCCCACTGTTGGCATCAAGGTTTTAGGAAAGCAAATTGATTTTCTTCCTTGAAACCCAGCAGATGTGAATTGTAACCCTTTCGGCTCTCAGGACAAGCAGCTACACGCACGGGGTCCACTCAGAATCTCTGGGTGCAGTCTCTGGAAGCAGGTAAGGCCATTGCAGATGTAATCAAATTAAGATAAGGCTAGTCCCTGACTCAACAGGGCTAATATTCTTATAAGAAGAGGGAAAGGTAGACATGGCTAAGCAGGAGCCTGCTATTTGAAGATGGGAACAGAGACTAGGGCAATACACTTGATGGCTAAGGAACACTACACTTTGTTGGGAACAACAGGAAGCTGAAGAAATCAGATAGGGCTCTGCCTCAGGCACCAGAGGGAGTGGGGTCTTGCCACCGATTAGAGTCCAGACTCCACACCCACCAGAGAGTAAGGTGCTGCTGATTTGAGCACGGTGATAATTTGCTGTGTTGACCCTATGTAACTAGTATAATGCCTCAGATTTCAATAAACTGCTAATAGATTCAGGGATGGAGGACAAAAACTGGTATAAGTCAGAAACTGTAATAATTCCCAAACAATTCCCAAAGACCTGTGATTTAAAAGGGTATAATAAAATGAAAAAAAAAGTATGCAGTTACTCCTTTTATATAGAACTCCATAGTTGCTATGGGCTCCACACTACTTAGTACCCAACGATCTGAATATTGAACTTGCACATTTCAGAAGTCTTAGTTGTCTCTATAATGCTCCTGAGGCATGGGTTAGCTGTAATCTTCTCTATCAGTCCTACTGGAGGAATCCAGTTACCACATGTAACTAACTGTTGTAGCTGGTGGGGAGATGTGACTAAAACCAACTGTTAGCATCAGACCTGTCTGTGAACAGCCAGAAGCTGTTTACAGCCAGCTTCTGAATCCAGCTATGAAGTCATCCCAAGGCTCATCTGTTGCCATGGCAACCGTGCCCCCTCCTCCCCCAATCTTACCTCCATCACCTTCGAGTCATCACCTGTGTTACCTATGTCATGGTCCTGATAAAAGACACAGACCGACAGGGGAATGCCAGGGCCAAGCAGTGGAAGTGGGTGGGTAGGGGAGCAGGGTACGGGAGGGTATAGGGAACTTTCAGGATAGCATTTGAAAAGTAAATAAAGAAAATATCTAATAAAAAAAGAAAGAAAGAGAAGACTCAGACTGACCCATAGCTCTCCCTCTCTTTCTCACTTCTTTCCCTCTGTCAATAAAGACCTCTCCCGTGAGAAATGGCTTGGTGTGATCTGTCCAAGAATATGTCGCTTTTCAACTAACACCAACCTTATGCATCTAGTACTGTATCCATATTTTATGGCTTTCCTAAAACTTTCCCCTAAGAAACCACATTTAGGGCTTGTTCACACTGCACTGAGGATCCAGTGCCCATTATGCTTTGGAAGAGGAACTGGGGCTCAGGGATATAAGGACACCTTTTCTGCCCAGAGTGCAGGGTACGCTGTGTGCATGCATGCATTTGTGCATGTGTGTTGTGAATGCACACTTATGCATGTATGTATGTATGTACACATACCTAATACACTCATGTGAGGAGGGCAGAGGAGATCATTGGGAGCCGTGCCCTACTGCTTTTCATGTGTATAAGAGTCTTTCCTTGAATCTGGCTCTCACCATTTCTGATAACCTGCTAACAGTTGAGCTCCTGCGACCAGGCTATCTCAACTCCTCTTGCTCTTACATGAAACAAGTCTGAAAAGCAAAGTTCAAATGCATCTGTCCTCTTTAACAGAGAGAGATGACTAAGGCCAACATTACATTAGAGTGTTGTCAAAGGTGGGCTTCAAGGAAATCCCACCTTGGATACTTTCCCTGGAAACTTCTGGAAGTGTTTTCAGTTTGCATTTGGTGGGATGATTTTTGAATACTCAATGATTTGCATATACATAATGAGATATTTGGTAGGTATGAGCCAAATTTAAATATGGTATTTATACATACAGACTAATGGTAATTCCTATTACTTTTGATAGTTTTGTCCACGTAACATTGTTATCAGTTCTGTCAACGATGTTCCGATTTTACCACATTTCAGGTGCTATAGTGTTTTGGATTAGAATTGTTTGTCAAAGTTCCCCAAATCTCTAGTGCAGCATTCCACAGAAAATGTTGGTGAGAAGGCAAAAACTTATTTCCACAGAGTTTTATTTTCTTTTAAAACCATGCTCATCAGAAGCCGTGATTTGGCTTTTGAGAATGCACAAGGAATCCATAGTTCCCTATCTGCCTGGTTGCAGACAGGTCTCCTTGTATGATCAACAGTGTCCCTATCTCAAAAGGTGATCATGATGGTGACCCTCATTTAGCCAAAGACAAGAGAGAGGAAGTAGAGCTGGTAGCTGAGTGTGACCTACTAGATCAGAAGGAGGGATGCGCATGCAGAGTTCGTGGGTATGTTGGTCTTCCTCACTGGAACGTTCTGTGGAACATCGGGTGCTCATCACTTTGTTCTCTGTGTCTGTAAGAAACCGGATGCCATCTTGTACTTACTGAATGCAGTTCTGTCAGTCAGAGGCCCGAAAATCTGCATTTCTAGAAGCTGTCCAACTCCCCCTCCTCTGAATTCATTCTCTCTTCCTCTCTCTTTTCCTCTCCCCCTCTCTCTTCCTTTCCCCTCTCTTTCTCTCTCCCCCCCTCCTCTCCCCTCTCCCTCCCTGCTTCTCTCTGGCAGAAGTTTGAGAATCCCTGTGCTCTTCTTGTTCGTGAAATGGAGGCCCCCAGAATCTGCCTTTGTGTGCTTCCTGGATTGGATCCTTATTTTATGTCACAAAACACCAAGTGCTGTACATCTGTTAAAGTCATTTTTATTTTATTTTATTTTTTTATTTTTGCAGGACTATTTGAGCGGGGGAATGGGAAGGCGAGAGGGAAGCGGGACCAAAGAGAGTGGAGAAGAGGAGAGATGCGCTAGATGAGAAAGGCAGATGAAGCAGTCCAGGACATGAATGCACACTTGAAGCTGCAGGAGAGGAAGTGTCCAGGGCAGAATGAAAAGAGAAGGAGGGGATCAAAGGCACCAGCTCCCCAGCTCCCCTGTGTTCCTGTGATTACCCACCAGCCTACGTTTTCTAGGTCCTTGGCTTAATTGAACATCATGAGGGTGCAGAGAAGTTCACGTGTCAAGGTCAAGGTGCAAGGGCCAACAGTCCTGCATAAGTGATTGATACTCTTTTACTTTGAAAAAATTGTTAAAAAAAAAAAAGAAAGAAAAAAATCTCCCCCCCACCCGCCTCAAATAGCAAATGCAAAACGCAGCACCACCACCGACTGGCAGCTTTTTAATGCCTTTATAATTCAACTTGAATTTGTGAATCAGAGTCTCTTGTCCATGTTGAAAAACCTCCTCAGGTGATTTTGATGTGCACCCCCACTTAATAATCCCCAGCTAGAGCGTCTCAAGGGTCCTTTTTAACTCTGACAATCGATTTTTACCAAGTCTTCACAGAACAAATGTCACAGGTGCGTGGGGGAGGAATTTCATCTTGCTTTGGATCTGAAATAGAAGGTTCTGAGCCTTTCTTAACATGTCGGTCTAGGATCCCTTCCCACGGCGCCTGAGATGCCTTTTGCTCTGCATGTGGCCCGTTTGCAGGTTTCTAGTGGGTTTGGGAATGTCCCCAGAGGAACGCTGCGCATTGGAAACAGGACAGGGTGGACATATTGGAACTAGTTCTGCGGACACTAAGACTTTAGCACCCAGTTCCCCACGGAGCTTGGTGTCCAGAACTGCGGGTTAGTGCATAAGTTATAATAGGCTCCAAACCAAGAGAACAGTAAAAAAGCAAGCGCCCACAAAAGCTGAACCTTTTAGCTTTTGATCAGTGGGCTGGACTGACACACTCCAGGTCAGGCACTTGTGGGGCAGCCCTGTCTGGGTGAAGGACCACACAGGAAAGCGCACAAAGCCAGAGATGGAACAGTGCCTGGAGAGGGAGAGACCACTGGTAAGTTTGCTGTGAAGCAGCACCAAGGGACTGTCCTGGGTCTGCTCAGTCCCCACGACCCATTGTGCGAAGAGCACAGGTATGAAGAAGGTAGCTTCTGCTTTCCTTGGGGACTATAACTAGTGACCCCTCTTCAGTCTTTTTCTGTCCTTCCCAGGCTTGTATTTCCTAGTAATGTTTACACATTTTTTAGGTTTCGAACTGACACAATTTATGACGCACAATACGGCATTTAAACACATGATATATTGATCAAGTCAGGATGACTGGCATATCTGGCTCTGTGTTGTGGACCTTCTCTGCCAGATTCTTTGAAATACACCAGCCAGCATAGTCATATCTGTGTCATCTGAGGGATGTGTGGGGTTGTGTGTATGTTGAGATGGGTTTTTGTGTGCATGAGCTATGTTAGGTGTGTGTGGGGGTGTTTGCATGTGTGTGCATGTGTGAAATGTGTGTGCTTGTGCTGGGTTTGTGTGAGTGTGCGTATGCATGTGTGGAATGTGTGTGCTTGTGCTGGGTTTGTGTGTGTGTAATGTGTGTGCTGGGTTTGTGTGGGCCATGTAAGAAAGGTATGAAAGGTTGTATTTTGTGAGTAAGTTGAAGTATAGGAAAGAGGTTGTATGTGTGTGGGGTATGAGTATGTATCATTTAGATGTGGAAAACTGTATGTGTGTTATATCAGGTATGTGTATCATGTGATGAATGTGTGTGTGTATCCTGTGAAGTGTTTGTGTGTGTCATGTGAGATGTATGGTTTTGTGTATGTGTGTTCCATGTGGGCAGTTTGTGTGGGTTTATGTGTGTGCTATATGAGGGGCATGCATACATTTGTGTATTCTCTCTCTCTCTCTCTCTCTCTCTCTGTGTGTGTGTGTGTGTGTGTGTGTGTGTGTATGTGAGTTGTAAATGTGGGGTTGGGTGTATCATATGCGGAGTATGTGGTATTTTTGTGTGTGCCATGAGGTGTGGGGAGGGCTGTGTGTGTGTGCCCTGTGAAGTGTGTGTGTGTGTGTGTGTGTGTGTGTGGCTGTGTGCTATGTGATGCACACATTATATATAATGCACACATATGTGCATTATATCCTGTGTAGATTTATCCCAGGGTCAAACTCAGCACAATGCAGTGGCTGATCTCAAAGCACCTGAAAACTAACTCAGGGCTCAGAGTGAGGCTGGCGGTGGAGCACAGCTTAATCTGTAAGCCTGAACACAACCTGCGGCTGCACTCCTTCTTGGACTAACCCAGCCTCTTACCTTGCTATGCAGTGGGCACACATTTTGTTAAAGGTGTTTGTTGGGGGGGGGTTCAATTAGAAATAGCTCAAAACTCTTGCTCCTCTTTCTTGTCTCCCTCCTTCTCTTTGTAATGTCCCACCCTCCCAGCTGCCTGATTGGTTAACTGGACCATCTACATTGAGTCCTCTCCTGGCTGGGTGAGGGTGACAGGCTCTTCACCTGCCTCATAGAGCTTCTGACACTGCAGCTCTCTAGCTAGACAGACTTACTCTTCATTCCATTTCATCTTATGTATAGTTCCTTGGGCGTTTTGGGAAAACCCCAGTGTCCATGGCCAAGCATAATGAAAAATAATTAAATATTTTCTGATATTTCTTAATGCTCCTCTTGATAGCAGTTAACACCTAGCTCTCTTTGAAAACCAGAACAGAGCATCACAACATGTGACCATGAGGTTCCACTCCTCCTTGAAGAGATAGTGGCAGTTAATGGTTACTGGAGAAAGGGGATCCACTTTATTATTATTATTATTATTATTATTATTATTATTATTATTATTATTATATTTTGTGGCCTAGCCACCAGAAAGTTGCCAAAGCTTCAGTAAATGACTCCACCTATGCTTGTGCAAGCAATTCACATTAAACTCAGTGGGACACTAGACAGACAGCACATACACACACACTAACAGAGAGAGAGAGAGAGAGAGACAGAGAGAGACAGAGAGAGACAGAGACAGATAGAGAGACAGAGAGGGGGGAATATGCAAACTGTGGTGTTCTTCATTTGCTTGTGTCCTGTGTGCTCTTTGAATTAAAGCACCTTCATCTTAAGTGTAGGGTGGTGTCCTGCTCCTCCTGATGCTGTGGAGGAGTGCGGATAGGCAGAAGCGCCATCATAAACGAGCCCCATGGGTAGCTGAAAGACCTTATTGCACCGTCACTTTTGACATCTCCCATCAAAGTGTCAATAGAAGCTACTGACGTGTGGCAAATGGACTTATTTGAACCTGGCTATTTTTTCTCGCTTATCCTTTTATGGAGGGACTAACGGGGGCTAAATTGCTCCAAAGGTGGGTAAAGGCAGTGTTTGCCAGTACAGATGACGGTGATCTCTAGCATGACCAAGACACAGTCTAAGATTATTTATTTTCAGGGAAACAGTCATAGTGATATATGAGAGGCTGTTTATATTGCCTACTGTGTGTTTATAGTCTTTCACTATGAGCATGTATTAGGAGATGTTTTACTCATGGAGCTGTTGAGACATCCTGCTCAAAGATGGCATTCAAGGTTGATGTCTCCTGACACACGGACAAGTTCACATTGATATATCAACTAACTACAAACCTTTTGTCTACAGGTGTAGCCATGAATGGCTCTCTTGCTGCAGCGTTCAATAGTGTTTCAACCCAGGATTTTTCCCCAATATGTACGGATGGTCCCACCTACCTCTGCACTTCTCTTGATGTTTTTGAGTCTGCACAGTTTTCTCTGACTCACATCACCTCTGTGATATTTATTTCCCCACCAGAAACTGGGCAGTTTCCCCTGATCCTTGGGGTGATGTAGAATAAGGTGAGGAGTTAAGAGTGTGTTGTGGAGACTAGAAAGGTGGTGCAGCATTTAGGGGTATTTGATGCTCTTCCAGAGGACCCAAATTTGGATCCCAGGACCCATATCAATTAGCTAAGACTGCCTGTAACTTTACTCAAAGGGGATCTGATGTCCCTGACCTCCACAGGCATTGCAACTGCATTCATACACCCTACCTCCACAAACACAATTAAAAATAAAACAAATCTTAAAAATTTTTTATCTATCATCACACCAGCCCCTTGCCAGGCATTGGAGCTTTCCTGTAAGCTCCTGCTCTATGAATTTTCTCCCTTCACTTTTAGAACTAGAAAACCTTAGCTTCGGATTATCTTAAAATGAAGTGGCTATGTACACTATTTCCTCTTTTTTCATTCTTTAGCCCATGTCCAGGAGGGGGAAAAAGCTGATGGTAAATTAATTGACTTCATGAGGATGGTAACATTTAAGGGATTCAACCAATTCAAGGGCATCTGCTCTTTTGTGTGAGACTTCAACTAAGCCCCAAGCCATCATTGTGATCCCATCAGAGACAGCCAGAAGGTGACAGGGAGAGGCACTGAAGTTTTGACTTATGCATTCTAATAAACAAGCAATACTCCGCTAGGATCTATAGCTGGAAGGTAGATAAATACACAGAACCTGGGGTCCAGGAGAAACGAGGAAAGATGAGTTGCATAAGGGGCAGCAGAAACATATCCAGGAGCTACATTGGTATCAGGGTGTGCTCCGGGGCTGTTTTTCCTTCATTAGCGTCCTATTTTACAGATCTGTCAGTTGAGGCTCCTCCTACTTTATGGTGGCCAGGAATGCCAGAGGCGAGGAGGGAGCGGAGTGGGGTTGCTTTTCATCCAGACTGTTAGGTGCCTGTGTCAGGAGCCAGGGCCGATCATACCAGCATGAAGGCCAGGAGAAGCACGCTAATTTTTAGGGAGAGGACTCCTCTTTACAGAAAGAGTCTCTTTCCACTCAGCAGGTCTACCTGAGAGATACCCATGTAAACAGAGCGGCTGTTTTTTTGCTAAGCAGAGCTTAACTCTTTCTGAAACAGTCATTTATTTGTGAGGACGATTTTATGTTAATTTAATTATAAGAAAATTGAAAAGTGTAATACATTGTTAAGCCCTTAAGGCCGGTTAATCTATTTGGATTGTAACAAATATAATTTTTATTAGCTCAGCCTATTTGGATGGTAACGAGTCTAACCTTTCCATAGACATTACAGACTCTGAGTTATGGTCCATTTTTATGTAAAACCAGCCTTGAGTGGAATAAGAGAATGTTCTTTTATCTGTCACTGTGTTATAGAATCATTATATTAATGAGAGGAGAATCGAGCCATTCCTATTATCTTAGAAGCTTGTATCTTCTCTAGGTGTGATTGAAAAAAAGGCACACAGGTAGTTATTAGAAAAATGATCAGCCTTACACAGATGTAAGATGTTTTGAAACCACCCTTGGGTAAAATATGTTGATTATTAAAGGCAAAGTTAATCATTTTCCAGTCAGTCAAGCCATCTATCCAGAATCCACTAATCTTGGGCATACTTGAGTCCTGGACCTGAGAGACCAAGGAAGGTCCCCTTGGTCTCTTCTTTTTCCTCTTCTTCCTGGTCCCTTTCTTCCCCCACATCTCTCTCCCTCTCTTCTTTCTCCTTCTTTCCTTTCTCCTCTCATTCTTTTCTTTCTCATCTTTCCCTTCTCCCTTTTTTCTCCCCTTTCCTCTCCTCCTCCTCCCCACTGACTCTCCACTACTCTGCTTTACCTGTATCCACCGTCCTGGACTAGTTAAAACAACTTGCCTTGTGTTCTGGTTTTCTTTAAGACAGACTGTCCACAGACCAGGTTACTCTTAAATTTAAAATCCTCCTGTCTTAGTGTCTCTGGTTCTGGCACTATAGATGTTATTACTAGATATAGCATAATAAACATTTTAAATAATGGAGTACGATTCCCAGAGTTTGTTTGTTTGTTTGTTTTTGTTTTTGTTTTTTGTTTTCTGAGACAGGGTTTCTCTGTATAGCCCTGGCTGTCCTGGAGCTCACTTTGTAGACCAGGCTGGCCTCAAACTCAGAAATCTGCCTGCCCCTGTCTCCTGAGTGCTGGGATTAAAGGCGTGCACCACCACGCCCAGCAAGATTCACAGTGTTTACATTAATATTTTAACTCTTCCAAGTCTCCATACCACTCTGTATCCTTATCCCAGTTTAATGGAAGAAGAAGAAGAAGAAACCAAGGCACGTAGCTCAATCCTTTAGGCTGAGCTATAACCTTGTGGGGTATGTTAACATTCCATTACTGTTATAAAATGTGTAAGACGATCTAGTTTTCAAAAAGTAGGAATTTTAACTTGGGCTCATGGTTTCAGAGATTACAGCTCATGGTTCACTGGTCCTGCTGCTTTTGGACCTGTATTGAGGTTGCATGCTCTGGTGGAATTGGAGGCGAAGGGAGTTGCTTCCTTCCTGGCATCCTGGGAGTGAAAAAGAGCAATAGGCAGAGGCTAGATTTCTATTATCATCTTTAAGGTCCATGACCTAAGACTTCCCATTAGGCTCTGCTTTTTGATGGTTCAATTCTCTGACACTAGTTAGCACCAAGGAGAGCACCAACCTGGAACTACACTGATCACTGCGAGGTATCTAAGGTCTTTAAAGTTAGTAACTATAAAGCCCCTTTGAACAGTTGTTTGGGACTAGAAAGGTCAGAAATAGTGCCTGTATTATATTGTTATTAACCAAATAAAAGAGGGAATCGTGATTTTTGTAAAAAGGAAAAGATGTTCCAACTCTGATGCCCATATGGCACACAATGTGTATTCTAGATCTATCAGTCCAGGACATTTTGTTGAGTGCTCATTGATCATTAGGCTGGAGCTAAGTGCTTTGAATATTAGTTAGGGATAGCAGTTCACAAAGACTAGGAAACCTCTGACATGAGAGCAAAAATTACTGGAAAATTACTCCTCAGGCCAACCAGGACATGATATCATATACGACTTTTGCCACAACCCCCAAAGAAAAGAGGACAATGTTGTATATATTTTATAGCTAAGAACAGGAATGACACAAAATCAAATGCTACAACAGTGTAATGCTGCCCACACATAAGGGAAAAAACCCTAACAACAACAACTAATACACACTTGACTTCCTTGTGATCTTGGTCACTAGATGGTTCCAATAACAGACATTTCTTTCTCACAGATCACAGGCTGGCCAGTTGGTAAGAGAACTTGATTCCTCAAAAAAAAAAAAAAAAAAGAAAAAAAAAAGAAAAGAAAAGAAAAAGAAAAAAGAAAATACACTACCCATCCAACCAATATGTATGGAGCATTTAATACCCTTGCTCTTATTTTGGCAAAACCAGTAAGCTGTTATAATTAAGAGCATGATATAATCTGTGCTTTATAAATAGTAATGATATAAAATAGTAAAATGTAAGGGCGGTCAAACTGTATAAAACTGTATATTTTCATTAAAAATGTAAACTAAACTAAATGTAAAAAAACATGTGTTGTGGGCATCTGTGCATGTTCATATGTACAGTTGTGTGTTTATGAGCACATGTGTATATGTATGTATCTAAATATAAACTTTTAATGTGAAAAAACAAAACAAAACAAACAAACAAAAAACAGTTGAGTGTGACATATATTTGGGACCGGCTTATGGCTTTCAGGGAAGTGTAAGATCCCTCGGGCTTTGACTTAACCAAGGATGAGTCTACTGATGGATTCATAATATAACAACTCTATGAGGAATTGCTGGGAAGGAGGAGGTGGACAGACTCAGAAGAAGCAGGTCTCCAGTCACGTCCTTGGAGACAGCATCATGCCCTGGTACTACCTGCATTTTATTACTCTGTTTCCTGTGTGCTATGGGGTGAGTGGCTTCTTCCATATGCTCTTGTCATCATATGTCATCTTCCCACTAAAGAACTAGAATGAACAGAGCCAAAGACTAAAACCTTTGCAAATGTAAACTAAAATAAACTATCCCTTTCCTTAACATTTAATCAGGCATATTGTCAGAATGGTGCGAAATACGACTGATAATTACGTGTTTGCGGTATCTCTGCCTTGTGGAGGAGGCTACCTGTCAACGTCTGACTTTTTTTTTTTTTATTAAGGACACTAATCCTGTTCACAAGACCACACCCTCATTATCTGATGTCCTTCCAACGTCACCCTGGGTGTTAAGATTTCATTGCATGTATTTAAACTTGGACGGGCGATAAAACACCACCACCACCAATTCAGGCTGCTGCTGAGACATACTGTGTAATTAGACTTACAGTGCATGCTTTTATATTGAGCAGCTACAGGCCTTATTTTTGTCATTCCTCCCTCAGTAATGCCAGTAAAACTACTTAATTACTTACATAGCACCTACATCTGTATTAGGTGTTATAAGTCATCTATAGAAGATTTAAAGTACATTAAAGTCTAAGGGTTAGGTACATGCAAAAGCCTTGCTATTTTATAGAAGGGACTTAAACATCCTTGGATTTCCATGAAGGGGAGGTGTCTCAGAAGTGCTTGCCTGTGAATGAATGAATGGTGTAGTTATGGTCATTCCTACTTAGGGTAGGGAGACATAAGTAGTTTTCCACAAAATCAATATTTTGCTTTGGTTTTTTTTTTCAGCCATGGATAGTTTTGGGTCCTCTTATAGGGTTTTCACAGAGTCTGAACATAGTATGTAGCCTGTCCATGAGCATGGACAACCTTTTGTACATTGGTGGTGCCTGGGAGATTCATACTAAGTTCCAGCCATTAAGACTTAGGTTTTGTAGGTGACATAATCTCTGGCATGTGAGCCCCACAGTTCCTGAACTGGGTTTTGTATTCTATTGCGTAATCTCTTGGTCCCTTTTTATCAAACAAAATCTACTTGGGAAAGCGTTTTTGCCTGGACTCAACGTAGTCATTTTAAACGCTGGGTGCTTATAGAAGTGAGTTAATTAAACCAATACTTTTTCTGCATCCTCATAAACCTTAGAACTTAAAAATATATCTTGTAATATCTATTGTAATTTTAGATAAAACAATAAGCAATTGCCTTAATAACCTGTGTTTTGGAATGATGGCTTAGAAGTGCTATGTCTGAAATAGACCAGCTACGAATGAAGGGTAGGGTCACAGACAGAAAGATTACAATTCAGACATGGCGTGTCTAAAGGCTGAAGAGACGTGGGTGGTATGTAAATCTTTTTATCTTTGCAGAAAAATGTAAGGATGGAGAGGAATATGATTTTTAAATTAATATATTCTTTTCTACTAGTAGCATATTTTTAAGTAATTTTGATAATGGCAGTGTCTTATAAGGAGATAGTGGCTGTGAAATATTCAACAGATGCAGCAGTTAAAACTCTTATACACACATATAAATCCCTCATATACAGCTATTTCCAGCTACATAGACAGCTAGCGCCAATGACTACTCTGGCTATATAGCTTGCAATGATTTTCCTATATGCCCCAGGAGTCATCTGTCTTTCCAGGTAATATGTCCTGTTCCTCTTTTGTATCATTTAGTCTTGAATGTCTTGGCCATTATCAAGTCAATTAAGGATTATATAACACAAGCATTGTGGAACAGGACAACTGTTAAGCTCAATTTAAGATTTTGGATGTGTTTATTTCTGGAACTTTCTATTCAATATTTTAAGCTATAGTTGGTTTCAGGTAACTGGAATCATGAGGTATTAAATAAACAGGGACTCTCTTGTTATCATCTATTCATTTCCCTGTAGTAAAGAGAGCAAAAATTGACGAAGAATTCATAAGTCTGGTTAGTGCTCCACAGAACACAGCTTGAGAGTGTCTGTAACACAGTCTAATCTGTCACCATGGCCAGGTAGGCTTCCCAGATGTTTGGGTATTTATGGGCAAGTGCTTCTCTTGGATGAAATTAGCACTTAAGTTAGTGGGCTCTGGGTGAAGCTAATTGCTCTGCACAATGTGTTGAACCTTACACAGTCAACTGATCAAAACTGTCATCTCTCAAACAAGAAAGAATCCTGCCAGCAGATGGCCTGCAGCTCTTAGCTGGGTCTGTAGACCTGGGCTTTTCCAAGGCTCTACGATGGGAGAGAACAGAGCCACAAAGTAAATCTTGATCACTGTCTGCACAATGTAGTTATGTTCTTAAAACCAGAGAAGCCAAAGACGAATTAGGAGGGACTCAAGGGGAAGACTGAAAGAAAAAAATCAGAGGTTTGGCTAGGAAGTTCTTTCTCAGTATCAAACAGTACATATATGTATGCATATATAAGGACAATGAAATTACATTTGGCTACTGCCCAATAGCTGTGTCCTGACTGCCTCTGGGATTGTCCACTCTCTGCAGCATAATGACCAGAAATTATAAAGTAAGGGATGTCAGTCTTTTTGATTTCTGATTTTAAGTTTGTAGCAAGTGTGTGTGTGTGTGTGTGTGTGTGTGTGTGTGTGTGTGTGTGTGTGAGAGAGAGAGAGAGAGAGAGAGAGAGAGAGAGAGAATATACAGAGATAAAGTTTTTAAAATAAACACAGAACGGAAGCAGGGAGGAGGAGGGAAATGAGGAAATGTATTACGTTTCATATTTTCAACATGAGAATTGTTAAGGGAAGTATCAGTATCCTTCAAAGGAGAAGGAACACAAACTTGAAAGGGGCAGGATATGAAAAAGAGGGGCCAAGGGCCAGGAGCAGAGCAGGAAGCCAGCAGATGCAAGCCCTGGGGAAGATGGATAAACAGTGAGGCAGGGCCCAGCCAGGGGAAGAGTGCTCCTGAGGACCAGGCAATCCTCAGTGGGCGCCTCAGCACTTGAGAGCTGCATGGGAAATCGAGATAAGCAGGAGGCACTTTCTAGTGCATTCACAGAGAGCACAGATTGGAGGAAAGCTTGAGGGAGAGACAGAATAAAGACATTAAGGATTTGGATGGAAAGGGGCACATGGCACACAAATGAGCCAGAGTCCTGGGTAACAACTGTAAGAGCAACCTAGCCCTGTCAGACAGCTGCCCTGATGGAATATTTGGGCATAGAACTAAGTCTGTAAAAAAGGCTTTGCCTAAAGGATGTGTTTTGGAATTGTGGCTAGAAGCAGAGGAGAAAACCCTGCTTAAGCGAGGTGACAGACAGCAGGCACAGGATAGGAGGGTGCAGAGGTCTTCCCAGTGGCTCTGCTGATGAGAGAGGACTTGACCAGGCTCACTGACAGTCACAGTACTAGCGATTGGTATTCCTGTGTATAAGAAAGGCAAACAAGTAAACTGCAGGTATGAATATCAAGAGGCTGAACGCTGCCTCAAGGGTGAGAGAAGAAAGGAAAGGAAAAAGAAAAGGAAGGGTGAAGACAGACATAGGGAGGGAGAGGCAGGGAAGGAGATGGAAAGAGAGAGGGGGAGAGAAGGGGGGAGAGAGTTCAAGGGAGGGGGAGAAAGGGGGAGAGAGGAACAGGGAGAGGGAGATAAACGGGGGGGGGGGGGCAGGGAGAGGGAGAGGGAAGATGGGAGAGAGAAAATCTTTTTACAGGACAGGTCCTACAGGTAATTTTTCTCACAAAATTTCTCAAAATGGGTACCATCTCTGGTGGGGATGCCCTCTGTCTGAGGGTAAGCAGCACCAGCTTGCACACACCATCCCTGGAGGCTCCTTTCTTCTCATTAAAGGTCTGTGAAGGGACTTGGTGCTATGTGTTTGCTTCAGGGCTGGTGAAGGGAGAGGTTTCCTGCCTGTCTCAGACCCATTGAGCCACTCTCCAGGCTTGTATAGTGCTTTGATTTTAATTAAAACGTTTAAATGCTGGCAGGTCAGTGTTGTTAGGATGGGTGCCTGATTAATTGGTTACTTCTTTGTTACAGCTGTAAATGGGGTGTCATGAGGGTACACGTTAGAATCCAAACAATTCCCCATAGAATGTGAGAGGAAATGGATTCAAGGACCATCGGCTTCATTTATTGGAAAGGTGAGGTAGCAGAGAAACCAAACTTTGCCCCGGCTATCAGTGACCTCATCGGAAGGTGGCACAGGTCAAAGTTGTTGTGTGGTGGTGGGTGACAGGTCAGGACTATTCCATGGGAAAGCCCAGCAGCCTTATCGATAGCAACGATCATGCAGGTAAGAAACTCCACTCTCAGCCAGCCAAATTAATAAATGTGCAAATTAAAGAGGACGCCAGAGCACTGAGGAAACATCTGCTAACCAAAGTCAAAAAGTAATGATGATGATGATAAATTGGGGAGAGACAAAAGAGATTTCTGCTCGAGGCAAATTTCCACCCAGCTGCGCCCTTCCTGGAGAGCCATCAGTCACCTGAGAGACCCCTCTAATATGGGACGATAGATTTCAATGTCCAGGAGACTGGCTATTTAGGCCGCCAGTTCACAAGAAATGTGTTAACAGGCTCTGGAAACTGTCTGCTTCTTGTGGTTTAGTTTTCTCCCAGTTTGGAATCCCTAACTTGGGGTTCGTCGAGGTCTGGCTGAGGGCTACGCAGCCTCCCGACCTGTACTCCACTGATTGAGTCTATTTCTGCCCCTCCTCCCCCTTTACAGAATTAAGTGTCTCTACGCATTGCCACGCATCTCGCCACGCATCTCATCCGAGCAGAACTGAGCCCGGCTGGGCTTTCTGCCCCGCTTTGACTCGGTGAACGACAGCATCCTTCTTGGGAGGCATGTGATGCTGGACTAAGCGTGCTGCCTGCAGAGAGGTAGGGGAATGTGTCATAGAGGATTGATTTGCACTGTCTCCCACGGTGAGCCATCAGGGTTTAACTGCACCCAGGGAGCCATATACTACACAGAACTGTAGTGGTTGACAAACCCTCTAGAAAATTCAAACTACGCACCTTGCAGAAGAAACATGGGCTCCTGCTCACACTTGCATACAGTTTCGGCTTTCCTCTTTGTTCCCTTGTGCAGAAAATTTGAAGGCTGACTATAGGGTGTATAGGTTTGGTTGTCATGAAGCAACCCCTAAAGAACCCAATTTTAAATCACGGGAGCAGGGCATCTTGTAGTAAACACTTCAGGACCCCAAGGTCTTCCCCAGCAAAGTCCTGTTGAGAAACAACTTACTAGCAGGTCCTGGATCCCTAAAACTAGCTCTGTTCTGTTGTTTAAGAAACAGATGAGGCTAGCACTAATCTTTGAATTTACACCTGTTACCTGGGAGCATTCAGGCTAGGGAATCACTGTTTCTAATTTCTTAGAAGGTGAACTAACTTTCTTTCTTTCTTTCTTTCTTTCTTTCTTTCTTTCTTTCTTTCTTCCTTCCTTCCTTCCTTCCTTCCTTCCTTCTTCACTCGCTTCCTTCTCTTCCTTTTCTTCCTTCCTTTCTTTTTTCCTTTTTCCTCCTCCTCTTTCTCCCCATATTTCTTCTTCCCCTTTTTCTTTTTCTTCTTCTCCCTCCTCCTCTCCCTCCTCCTCTCCCTCCTCCTCTCCCTCCTCCTCTCCCTTCTCGTCCTCTCCCTATTCCTCCTCTCCCTCTTCCTCCTCTCCCTCTTTCTCCTCTCCCTCCTCCTCCTCTCCCTCATCCTCCTCTCCCTTTTCCTCCTCTCCCTCATCCTCCTCTCCCTTGTCCTCCTCTCCCTCCTCCTCCTCCTCTCCCTCCTCCTCCTCCTCTCCCTCTTCCTCCTCTCCCTCCTCTTCCTCTCCCTCATCCTCCTCTCCCTCATCCTTCTCTCCCTCCTCCTCTCCCTCCTCCTCCTCTCTCTCTTCCTCTTCTCCCTCTTCTTTCTCTCCCTCCTCCTCCTCTCCCTCCTCCTCCTCTTCCTCCTCCTCTCCCTCTTCCTCCCCTCCTCTTCCTCCTCTCCCTCCTCCTCCTCTCCCTCCTCCTTCTCTCCCTCCTCCCCCTCCCCTACCTCCTCCTCCTCTCCCTCCTCCTCCTCTCCCTCTTCCTTCTCTCCCTCTTCTTTCTCTCCCTCCTCCTTCTCTCCCTCCTCCCCCTCCTCTTCTCCTTTAGACAGGCTCTATAGCCCAGACTAATCTCAGACTTCTATAGTGCTGAGGATGACCTTGTACCTCTTATTCTGTCTTCACTTTCTGAATTTGAATGCTAGGATTACAGGCATGAATTTCTATGCCCAGCTTGTAGAGCCAGGGATTACACCCAGGACTTCCGGCCTGCTAGAGAAGTATTCTTCCCATAGAGCTGAAGAACTAGCCCCCAGAAGGAGTTCTTTCTGATAAGGGCTCCCTGGTGCTGGGATTGTTAGCTTCTGCTGTAAGAAGAGGCCAAATGAAGCTCAGGGATGGTGAAAGGTTTGTGGGGTTGCATTTGTTAGATTTCTCATTGCCTAAAGAAGTCACTGCCAAATGGGCTGCTATTTCTGTAAATGAGAACAAAATATAAACTTGAATCAGGCTAACACAAAAGGTTTTGAAACTGCTGTAACTACACTTCAGGAATCTCTTAGTTGTCTAAAGATGCAGTTCACTAAAATACAGAGTTAAGAATATTGGTATGTTTATTAGAGGAGTTGCACTGGTGCCTACTTAAGACCTTCACCCCTATGTTCTAGTGTGCTTGGTATAAGAAGGTACTCTGCATGCTATCACCAGAGAAATGTAAGCACCAACCCGGCCACAAACCCTTGATTTACAATGGTGTCCTTCCTGCAAAATATGCTAAGGCAATGGTGGCATAAAACTTGTGGGAGCAACCGACCAATATTTGATTTGAGTTAAGGCCCACTCTAAGAGATAGAGCATATATATAACTGTTTGGGTGACCAAGAACCAGATGCTAGATAGCTCATGGTCCCAGGGTAATTATGTATACATATACATACATATATATTATATGTGTGTATAGGATACATGTATATATATATGCATGTATAGAATATATATATGTATGATAGACATTATACACATATGTACATACATACACACACATCCTATAGGTTCTTTATGTATATATTATGGCTTCCAGTTTAGTGCTTTCATGGAACTTCTGAGTATATGAATGAATGAGTCTCTGATTCTTATGTCTTCTCTTGGGCTCTTTGCCTTCTGTCTTGTCCAAGTCCCATGTGACAGTTTTTGTTTTACCTTATTATTATATTTATTTATTGGAAACAGGTTTGTTTTCTAATGAGAGACAAAAAGGGAGTGGATCTCAATGAGCGGGGAGGAGGAGAGGATCTTGGAGGGGAAACCAACATGATCAGAATCCACTATAGGAAAAAAATCTATTTTCAATTAAAGAAAGGTTATCAAAGTATTAAAAACCATAGTGAGTAGATACAACCACTTAGACCCATCCTCTATCCTAGCTGTCCAATGGTCTCAGGGCCCCAAGCTTGGGTGCACACAAAGTAGTATTTGCTGGTGGGAACAAGATGGTAGCAGGTCCTAAGACTTTAGAAGATATCATCTCCTCACTCAAAGGTTTCCTTCCACAGACAGTCCTGGACTCTTCAGTATTAAACAGGTGGAGAAAAAATACCTTTCTGCCTTTATAAATACACATCGTGGATATTTCAGGGCATTTGGAAAAGAAATCCATTAAAAAAAATATGGCATTTAGCATAGCCACTGTACTGTGTGTGGGCACTTCATTTGAAATCAAATGCGATCCTGTTGTTTATCCCACCTGGTTTTGGGAATGTGTTTCCTAACACTCCCTATAACTGGGCACTTCAAGGCTTATCTTGTAATTTGATAGGAGAAACGGGATATGCAAAAGTCTGTCAGAATTTCTAACAGGTCCGATAACCAACTCATCCCAGATCGGTGCAACATAAATTTGCAAAAAGCTTGAATGAGCAGCCAGACTTCCTGATACTTGTGAAATGCAACCTTGTAGTCCCTTAAAAGCCCTCCAGCCTTACTGTACTTCAGACAGTTCTTCTATCTCAGATTACAGAGAAGCAAAGATACCAACTTATTTACTAGTAAGCATCAGAGTGGCCTTTGTAATAGTGTATCCATACTAAAATTAGACTTGATTTTAGAAATACACTACACATAAGTAATATTCAGTATTCATCCATATGTATAGATTATTTCAGGGGCTCACTGCCCAGTCCCATCTTCTGAACCACACCAGCCTTTGTGCCAGCATGCACCGTTTGGCTCCCAGCATTCCTTTCAGGAAAGTAGAGGAATATGTCATAGTGGATTTATTTGCAATGTCTCACTCTCTCTCACAACCCTCAGTGAGCAATGAGGGTTGACCAGGGAGGCATGTACTACACAGAATGCTTGTGATTGACAAACCATCTAGAAAATACAAAATATACATCTTGGAGAGACTTAGTCATTTTATAGGGGTTATCAAAACATCACAGAAACAGCAGCAGCCAGCACTGGTCCATCCTGTCATTTCTGTCTCCCATTGCACAGAGCAACTGCCTCCTTTTTCAGAGAGGTTCCATGGAAAGATTCTGACTGGCCTCTTAATCCTCTCTGTCACGTCAAATGACTTGCTACTGTCTTGATATAGAAACTTCCCTATAATATCTGTCCTCTTGAAAAAAAAGTTGAAAAGAAATAAACCTTCCATGACTACTGCTAAATGATATTTATTGTAAAGTGACTATCAGGTCAAAAGGCATTTGTGCTGATTGGCTCTGGGCCATTGCTGGACAACCAGAGAGCCAGGTTTTGCACAGTTCTGAGAACAGTTGCTCAGATGTGGGTCAGTAACTGTATAACCTTCCATCATGGTGTTTGGTTAAGCAATCCCTTCTTTTCTCCACTGTAAATTAAATGAAGAGGTAAGGTTAAAAGAAAGGTATGATGTTCAGTAAATGAATCCCGGGTCAGGTAAATGCCTTTGGGGAACTGAGCACCACATCCACTCTGGTGCCTAATGCAAACCACTGAGTATTTTTAGGAGGGAAAAGTGCAGTGTTCCACAAATGAAAGGCACAGAGTTCATAACTAAGGAACAAGAGGGAACAGAGAGTGCAAAATTATTAGGTGGGAAACTGTGGGAAGGTATAGTTGAAAATCCAGGCAATTAGTGGACTTGGAAGAATGTCATGGTTATCTCAGAGCATCTGAAAGTAAGTCTTCACTGCAGTTGTTTATTTTCATACTTCACCTTTTGGTTACTAGATCAAAATACCCGAGGCTGGGAATTTTATAAAGACAAGAATTTCATTTCACTTCCAGTTATGGAGGCTGCTAGTCCAAATGGCAGGCATAGTGGCTTTCATGGGTCTCTTATTATTATGTCACATGATAATGGAGGTCACTTCAATAAGACTATTGGGGTACAGGAGAGATCACAGACCATGGAGGAAGCCAGAGAGTGACTAGAGTCCCCTGAGACTATTGTAATCCTCTCCATGGGCTCGTCACTTCCAAAAACTTAACCATCTCCTAGTGGGCTCCACCTCTTAAAGGTTATTATTAGTATTGCCATGCAGGAGGGCGATTTGTGACACATGAACCTCAGCCATGCAACGAGCCTTAGGGTGTCATACAGAGACTCATGCGGTTCTGGCAAGGCTGGTGTGGCATGTGGATCCTGTCTCAGTGTGCCAACCAGCCCCTTTCTGCCCTTGCTCTCCCTCTGGGTTTCTCTGAATGACGAGTCCATCATTAGAAACAGCTGCAAACAGGCTCCGTATCCAAACCCTATCCGTGGAAATCAGGGCTGCTGTGGTGAGCCACCGTCTAATTTTTAGAAATTCTTGTGCAGGAATGTGTCCTCACCCATGTCTCCAGGCACTGAGAGAGTAATGTTGATTTATTAGTCCGGTAGAATCCCACTAATTAGCGTTAATGACAGGGGAACCCATTGTGGATTGTAGAATTTTGCAAATTAGTGAGTACATGAGTAAACAATCAAAATCAGGAGTCTTGCGCTGGAAAAATGTTCTTTTTTTTTTTCTATTTATTTTGACAGGAATGTCTTTAATGTTGATTGTTTATGATAATTCTTCATCTTCTGTGGCTGACTTCGGACTTCTTTAGAAGGGGTGTTTGTGAGAATGAATGGGATAATACTGAGAAAGCATTTGGGCAAAGGAGCAGGACATCAGGTGGGGAAGCACCTCGTGAAACCCTGGGCTGGAGGAGGGAGCCTGGTAGGAGGCCTGTGGGTGGGGATTCGGAATCAGGAGCTTACTTGAGAACACCATCTTCAGTATTCAATTCCTAAAGAGAACAGACCTCTGCCTGGTTTTCGTGAGGTTTGGAGGTCACAGAATGCTCACGCAAGCTGCCGTGAATGACCTCAGGTATTATTAGGTGGGGAATTAGTCGTTTTTCTATTACTGTGATAAAATGCCGTGACGGCGGGAATGTACTAAGGAGCTTCTCTGGCTCATGGTTCTAGAGGAATCAGATGAGGGCAGAGCAAGAGCAGGGGCATAATGGTTGAAGCAAGAAGCTGAGAACTTACATCTAAAAGTGATCGAGAAGCAGAAAGAGTGAACAGGAAGCGACTTGAGTCTTAGCCTTGTGAAGCCCGCGCTCCTGTGACATACCTCTTCCAAAAAGGCCATACTTACTAAGCTTTCTCAAATAGTGCCATAAACTGGGGACCAAGTATTGAAATTCCGTGGGGGATATATCAGTTGAACTACCACAGGTGTCTCCAAGAAGCAACTCTTAAGTTCTGAGATATTTAACAGAGGTGAAGTTCACTAATGCTTGCTTGCTTGCTTTCTTTCTCTCTCTCTCTCTCTCTCTCTCTCTCTCTCTCTCTCTCTCTCTCTCTCTTTCTTTCTTTGGAACAGAAATAATGTTTTTCTACTCAGAATTAAATGCTTGATATTTTGTATTGGAAAAGAAAATCTCAAGGGAAGTATTTCGAGTACCCTACAGGGAGCTGCGTGTTAGTACCCACGAGGTTAGGCACTGATATAACCATATGAGTGAATAAGGCAGAGCTGAAGACAAGTTGGTCTGTAAACTGAAGAAGTTAAGGTGTATGACTAGGGGCGAAATCATGGAATTCTCAAATTATACTCTCGATTTAAGACAATAAAGTATCATGTAGAAAGAGGCAGAACTTTGCCTACCTCAAAAACTGAACTTGGTTGTAGTCTTAGCTGATGACAGCTCTGGTCAGCTCAGTGCCCCAGGCTTGGAAGAAGTGTGAAGTTCAAGCTGTGGCAACCAGAGACAGGGTACACAGTTTTTCACAACATGATAAAGTTGTCCAAGCAACATTTAATATTTCAGCGAATACAGTAGGTGTCTAGCATCTTCTAGTCTACTGAATGACACCTTCCATATTTATCATCTGACACCCTTGACCTGCTGCAAAAGAAGTAAAGGGAAAGTTCCCAGCCTTGCCCATAGTTGGGTCTGACTGAGGGGACAGGGCTCTGCTGAGAATTCCTCATCCCTCCTTCTGTGCTTCCATCTCTGAGAGGACTTTCAGCTCCTGCTTCCCACCCAGCAGGGTGAGCATGAAGGGTTACAGAGACTCCTCTATCTGAACTTGAAAATAAAGAGAGGTACATATCTAATCTAAAGCCTCGGAAAACTCTCTAACCCAACTTATACTTTGGGCTTGCACATTTTGAAATAGCTGTCTGTAAATCTGACTGACTGACTGACTGACTGACTGACTGACTGACTAAAAACTTCAGCGAGCTTTGGGATTCTCTATTTCCAGCCTTCCCAACCATCCATGGGAGCTTCTGTAGAGCCAGAGGAGGATGCAGGTTGGCTTCAACCTAGGTCCACTTTGAGTCTTGAGGGAGAGCATTATAACTCAGTTGTCATGTGAGTCCAAATATGTTGTCATTTTTACTTCTTTGATTTGTTAAACATAAATCAACGAATACAGAAAGGAGACACAAAATATAATGACTACTAAACAGAAAACTTCCTTTTCAGTGTTATTGGAGATTATACTTGGGCTCTCTTCATCTTTCTAAACAAACAAAGGTACACAGGGGGGCTGAGGAGACAGCTCAGTGGTTAAGTGTTTCAGACTGCTTTTCCAATGAACCAGAGTTTTACTTTGGGTGACTTGCAATTATAATTCCACCCTCTGGGAATATGATACCCTCTCTGGCTTCTGGAGACTGTCTTTAAAATCAACCAGTCATCAATCAATTGATCAATCAACCAAAGAAAACAAAACTACCATCACCACCAATAACAACAGCAACACAGCCATAAAAAAGTCATAGAAATAAACACAAAGATCGTATTTCAATATTCTCTGTGTGTTTAAAATGCTTTTCACAAGTCAGTGCTCAGTAACAGCATTATTATAAACCCTGTGTTGCCCATAAAGTATCAAACTGTCTTTTTTTTTTTCATTGTATGAGGCGATTCATAGGAGTTGAGTGATCATGAACCCCTAACCTATTTATGTTTAACTTATCTAAACATCACCCAAGAATTCCACCTAATATTCTGTCTGTTTAACATGGTTAGCCCCTTGGAAATTCGAATATTAACAAGAGCAAATTGCACTCACACTAAAGTGTGTTGTTTAGATCTGATTCCAGTGTTGCACGAGAAACAGAAAGGGGAGGATTCATTTCTTATCCTCAGGACTGGAGGGGTAGCTCAGCTGTTAAAAGCACTTGATGTTCTTCTGGAGGACTTAGCATCAATTCCCAGGACCCACATGGCTTACTAGTCAGCTGTGACTCCAATTCCAGGGGATCTGAGCCCTCTTCTGGCCTCTTCTCTAGAACCAGCCATGAATGTGGTACACAAACATGCATGTCGAAAAAAACACTCATACACATAAAATAAAACGAAATAAAAGTAAAGGTAATTTAATTTGTCATCCTCTGTGTGTGATGTCTCAGGTCACATGTGTTTTTCCATGAGCCCCATCTGTCCAGGAATCATCATAGAGAAAACTCCCTTCAAAACCCAACGCCAACTCAAACTAGAGAACCACATTGTTCTCAAATAGGGTGTAGCTGGCAAAGAGAGGCCACATTCCCATCTATGGGCATTGCTGAAGGGGTTACCTAGGGCCACTGCTACCTATGACTTCAACTGGAGTCATAATTTTACAAATCCCCAGAGGAGTCAGGGTACCAAAATGTCATATTGTTTTAAGTGCAAAACATTAAAATACCAAAAGAGTCTAAGTATGCTTGGTATACACACAGACATAGTGTATGCAACATACACATGCACACACCAGGAAGCATCTGCTATGGTAGGCAAGAGGCAGAGTGCTGGGGGTGCAGCATGCCCATACCCACCTCTGTATGAGTGTATCTGCCTCTGCAGAACTCACCCATGCCTTACTCACGTGTGTGTCTCTTTTGCTTGTCAGACCTAGTTCCCAGGTTTGCGAGTCTTTGTTTCCCCAGCAATGCTTGAGCTTGCAGTTGTAAGGTTCTGTCTTTGCAGGTATGCCTCTCCATGTGAGCTCCAAAAATGAATTATTATTATGCAGAATTCTTGGCACTCTGAAGGCTACTGCTGTGAGACAAAGCACCGCTCTCACTAGGGAGCTGCGAGAGTTCTGTGAGAGTGAGTTCTGCCTGATTCCAGCTTGAGATTTCTGGAGTAGGGAAATACATGGGGGGAATCATCAAATATAAAGAGTGTGTTCTTGGGCTGACAGAAGAGTAACTGGATAGGTCTGCAATCTACAATGTCAGAGGTCTGAAGGTGAAGACACTGTCCAGTTTTGCAGAATGTGAGGTTATTAGCCCACACCTCCCTTTTTTCTTTGCTGTGGACAAAACCAAAGGCTTGTCTTTTGAGGGATGGGGGCTTCCACTCTCACCCAGCCTAGTGTTGAGAGCATCTCTGGTGAGCTCCCCAGGCCAACAGAAAATAATGGTAGCATCTCCTAAGTGATAAGATGTGGTGTACAGTGAGTTTAGCTTAGGCATCCAGAAATAAATGAAGTAAGAGGGAAGATGATTTGGTCTCAGTGTCTTTTGCTGGCTATTTTGAGAATCCCCAGGCAGAAGCTTGTGGTTTATTATTCAAGCATTTTTGAGCTCTCTTTTCCTCCAGTAGGGGGATTGGACCCTCTATGACAACAGAAATAGGTTAATATAGGGTCACGCATGTGTCCTTAACATTGGACTTAATCCTGCTGGCATTTATGTTTCTCAGTTGCTCATCCATCCTCATTCCAAAGGAACACCCGAGGCCAAACGCTGTCTAGAGGAAGCTTTTGTTTTCAAGTCCATTGAAAATAGTGTCTGTGCAGAAACAGCATATGTAATTTTTTTCATATCAGTAGAAAGTCTATTAAAAGAATGTGTTCTGGGTCAGGAAGGATTAAGTGGGGTGGTAGATGGAAAGGCAGGGTAGAGGAGGGAGTTTGGGGAGGAATAACAAATAGTAACACCCAATGAAAAGGCTTATATGGGAACCTACTGTAGGTGGTTCCCAAAATGTGTACACATACACATCTAAAAGGGGTTTAGATAGACATCCTCTGAGAGGGGACAATTGTTGCTTGGAACCCCAACCAAGAAGACCCTTGGGGGCAGAGAGTGAGAAAGCCCAGACCTAGACCCTGGGGATCAGGCAAGTGTCAAAAGCAGACTGTTTATTGCAAGAACTGGGCAGGCCTTTACACCCTCCCCCTGAGCTCCTTTGGCCCATGATGTCTCACTTTATGTAGTTGGCACCATCTGATTGGTTGTACTGGTCATGTGCTCTGCCCTTACTTGTCTCTGGGCATAGGCAGGCTTTAGGGTTAGCAGGCACAGAAGCTACTGTTGCGAATAAGTGGGCCACTGTGGGCTGCCAGTTGCTGACTCATTCTGTCTACAGACAATGCTTCCTCAGACATCATAGGCTATCAGAGAAAAATCCGAGTGCTAGGTGTGGGCTACCTCCATTCTAGCAGTTGATTAATGTAACCCAATAGATGCCCAGAAACAACACATTTTATTGACATCACTTTTAGTTACACTGTAGAACGTGACAATAAGACTGTAGTGCCAAAGATGCCATATTCCTAAATCATAAGATGGAGAACCCAAGTTAGTATTTAACCTGGAATCTTTGACCCTACTGGCTAGAGGGTTCTATGCTTGCTACTTTGGGAGAAAAATCATCAATACTGTGTACTCTACAAGTTACAGTATCCAGTCCATAAATGCAATAGTGACCCAGATGTTCTAAGAGTAACCAACCACTTTCTGATCCAAAAAAATAGAACTCTGTGTGATACTGTTACCTGACCAAGAACCTTTGGCTGGGTAGGTCATAGGCCCTAGTGGAAAACATACTACTGTTATTCTGGTAAATGGGCATTTATTAAACTGCTTACTAAAATTAACTATCTTTATATCCATAAACTAGTTCATCTTTCAACCCTCATCTAAGAATCTTCAATTTGTAGTAGGTGGTGGTTAATATAAAAATTCTCAAGTATCAACATAAAGAGAATAAGATACTATGGAATGATCAGTCGTAAGTGGGACTCCTAAGGCTTAGGGGGTGATTGAAGAAGAGGAGTAGAAAGACTGTAATAGCCAGAGGGAGTAGAGGTCTGCTGTGAACAGTGGTTTTTTTGGACATGGCAGGGCCATTACACACATGAACTCCCAGTACCTGTGACTGCATACACAAGACCTGCACATAATCAAGATGGCCCAAATCACCTGGTGAATGGAGAAGACTCTCACAGAGTCTTACACCTGGTTGAGAAGCTATTGGCAATTAATGACTGCTGGAAAATGGGGAGTCAGTTTCTTAGGATATGGTCCTTGATAGCCTGCTCAGCCTCCAGTGGCTGGCGCTACACTCATGAACATACTACCAGCACTAACTGAACTCAGTGAGTTTAAAAAAAAGAAGAATAGAAGAAACTAAAAGGGAAAACAGTAGATGGGAAATAGGGATGGATTTGATCAAAACAAAGTATATTCCATAAAAGTATCAAGTAAATATTTAAAGATTCAAAAGAAAGTATTCTTGGAATTCTGGAAATGCAATCATATTTCACATATACCAGAAGGTTTATAGAGTGATGCTATATGCCCTTTTATTCAGGGTGATAAGCTCACAATAGAGTTAATGTTTGCTATTTTGTCATTTTCCTTTTCTTGACTATCCACAGATTAAGGCTTTAGAGCAAGTCTACCTGTCCAAAGTCCTTTTTAACTTCCTAGGTACATGAATCCTTTCCACCTAGGGCCGTCTTTTCCATCAATTCCAGGACATGGGAAACATCTGCTCTGTCTTGTGGTCTTCAAGGGAGGCTGGGTTGAGATTTCTCAGTGTTTTCTTTATGTGTCTTTATAAGTGTCCCTATAGAGACACTCAGGGATGCTATCTCATCTCAGAGTATCTATCTAGGAATTTGAAAGTTGCATCCCTTAGCTTTGGGGAGGTGGTCCAAAACCCTAGTAGGTACCAAAGGTAGTAGACAGTCTTGGAGTCCTTGTTGCCATGTGCTTTCCTATGTGGACATATGTTTAGTCTATAAACTATGCATAGTGTGAGATCAATGATAACTTATAACAACTAGAACAGTTACAATCATATGGTAAAGTTATCTAAAACTATTTCTGGAATTTTTTTGTTTTTTGTTTTTGTTTGTTTGTTTGGTTTGTTTTGTTTTGTTTTGTTTTGTTTTGTTTTGTTTTGGTTTGGTTTGCTTTGGTTTGCTTTGGTTTGGTTTTGGTATTGGTTTTTTCGAGACAGGATTTCTCTGTATAGCCCTGGCTGTCCTGGAACTCACTTTGTAGACCAGGCTGGCCTCCAACTCAGAAATCCTCCTTCTTCTGCCTCCTGAGTGCTGGGATTAAAGGTTTGTACCACCACGCCCCAGAAATTTCTGTTTAATATTTTCAAACTAGCTCAGAGTGTAAGTACCTGAACCTCTGATAAGGATTCTCCATTGGAAAGAAACTGTCATGTTCTTAGCTGCTTATTGTCGCTGTTTTTCGGGAATTTTGTTCATGCATAGGTATATATGTTAGTCATGCTTCATTCAATTTGGTGGCCAGTAAGTGTCATTAAATAATTGTACCATTTTGGGAACTGGGGATGTAGGTTGATTGATAGCATGTCTATCTAGGTGCATGAAGCCTTGTGTTTGATCTGGAGAACTATATACACCATCACATAAAGGTGCGTGCATTCTTAAACACACACGCACACACACACACTCACTCACACTTACACATACTCATACATACACACACACAGTAACACATACACACACTGGTACATACATTCATGCACACACACACACACTCATTCACACAACTTACTCTTACACACATTCACACTCACACACATACACACACATACATAGTTGTACCAATGTCATTTAATGTTTCTTCCAATGTGATCTTGGTATGGTATATTAATTTTTCAGTGATTATATATGAAACTCAATGATCTCATGTTTTTTCATTGAATTCCACACATATAATATATAGTTGTATATAAAATCTCTCATATATGTAGATATATATAATACAATATAGATGCATATTACTTTTATATATGTATATTCATACAATATGTCTTTTAAATTTGTATTTTTGTATTTGTTAGCATCAGAACTCATAAAAAAAGTGATCCAGCAGTAGAAATCATGTTAGAGAGACTGTGAGGGCACAGGCTTATCGCCTGCCACCTTTAAACTTGTAGGGCAGGGTTGAAATTTTTCTTTCCTTTAAATTTCAGTAGTTTTATTTCTTCTATTTTATTTTTAAAATGTTTTTTATTAAAATACAATTGCATCCCTTCCCCCCTCCCTTTCCTTCCTCCAGCCTCTCCTTTCACCATCTCTCAAACCTCTTCCATGCCCCTTACGTGCTCAAGGTAATAGCTTCTTTCTCCAGGATTATATCTTTTACATACACATATATGTATGTTTATGCACAAATGTATATAAATAGAACTTGATGAGTCTTAGTATGGTTTCAGAACTGACCATTCTGCATTGAACAATCAATAAGGGAATTGTTCCCAAGAGAGGCCAATGCCCCTTCTCCCAGCAGTCACTAGTTCCCTCTAGTTCTTTGTTAGGGCTGAGACCCTTTGAAAATTTGCACCTTTTATGTTAAATTATGCACTGATGTTGTTCTCGTTCTTGTTTTGTGTATGTAGCTTTTTCTAGGAACCACTGTTTCATGGTAGACTTTCTGGTACTCTGGAACTCATTATGTTTCCACCCCCTCTGCCATGAGGTTTCTGAGATGTAGATGCAGGAGCTTATATATAGATGGACCTGTTTGAGATGGACTCTCCACAATCTAGCTATTTGAAATATATTTACATACTGAGGAGATTATTAATTCCATGGCTACAGGACATACTACAGGGTGAAAGTTTAAGAATTCAGAGTAGAGACAACTGCAAGATTCAGAGTCTCCTTCAAAAGTTCCTTGAGATCCACTTCCACAGAACAATTTCTTTCTAGTAAATATGTTTTCTGGGATTTATGGGGCATCTGCCACTGTGTCGGGTACTAGTGCAGTGCTCTCTGTCTGCAACAGGGCTTCTCCATAGTTGTCCCTGGTTTGTTCACACTCAGTGGCAGCCAGCCTCTCCTTAGGATTTCTGAGGCATCAGGGTTCTAGATGGAATCCAACATGCTTTATGATACAAGTCCTAGAAATATTAGGACTGGAGAGAACATACCTCTATGTAAGACAGGCTATATGTGACAAACCTACAGCCAATATCATACTAAGTGCAAAAAACTCAAAACAGTCCAATTAAAACGAGGAACCGGATTCCGTTTCAATATAGTACTTGAAACCCTACCTACAGAAATTAGACAAGAGAGGAAATTAAATGGATCCAATTAGGAGTTGGAATATATCCCTCTTTGCAGATTACATTATACAAAGACAAGGAGGCACTAAAAACTAGAAATGATCACTTTCAGCAAAGTAGCAGTATACAAGATCAACTTAAAAAAATCAGGACTTTTCTATACATTAATACAAACACACTGAGAATTAGATCATAGAAACACTGCCATTCAAAATAGCTTATAAAAATATAGAAATAAACCTAACCAAGGAGATGGAAATTCTTATAAAGAAAATTTGAAAGCTCCGAAGAAGTAGATTGAAGAGGAGTAGAAAAGACAGAAAGACCTTCAATATTCATGAATCAGTAGAGGTAGTTGTAGAATTTTATTTTTCAAAACCTACTTTAATACGGGTTCTTAAATACTTCAGCCTCCCTTACAGCCCACTGACCAAAGGTAGAGGAGGAAAATGGCTAATATGACAAGGGGGACGTGGACCTGTTTAGAAGTAGTTCCTGGGGATGATTTCAATCTTCATTATCTGCAGTTCAATCCATTAGCAAAACACCAAACATGAGTCAGCAGCAATGGCTCAGTCCAGAAGAAATCCTGAGGGTCTGACAATCTGTATGAGTCTGCCCAAGTAGCAGCCAGAACACCACCAGAAGCAAAGAAAGCAAGGTGAACCAATGCCAGAGAGTCTCAGCAGAGTCAGCAAGGTAGATCCCAATGATGACTAGCAAGGTGAACCAATCAATGCAAGTGTCTTAGCAAAGACCAGTGAGGTGAAGCTCAACAAAGACCAGCAAGACAAGGCAAATTAATGCAAGAACTTCATCAGTAGAGACCAGCAAGGTGAAGCTCAACAAAGACCAGCAAGGTGAACCAATTCCAGAGCATCATCCACCATCTGTTGGATTATAGTTATACGGTTTCCAAACATCATGTGTCCTATGAAGAATCCTCTCAAGCAAAACAACACCCTTTTCCCAGGCAGCTTCCAGAAAAACATCACATGACACAACTGAGTCTCCAGCGAAACCGGAAATTCCCACTTGAGTTAATATTTTGAAAGTGGACATCAATATAATCCCAATCAAAGTCCCTAGGACACTTTTCACAGAAACAAGAAAAGCACTAACATTCATCTGTGGGGAATGGGGAGGGACAAGTGAGAGGAGGGTCTGCTAGCAGCAGTGAGAGCAGTTGTTAGAGGACTGATGACTAGCAGCAGTAACAGGAATGGAGGGTTGTCATCAATGTGACTGGAAGCTTTGGGAGTTGGCTGTTAGTGGCATATTTGGAGTGCATGTGGATGACTGATTAGTTGTTCCGTTGGGCCTCTTTGATTTAGATGCCATAGTTGAAAGTAGAATTGAGAATCTGTACTAATGTGTTCCAGGCTATACTTCTATGGTATTAAACATTATTTTAAGATAAAGGTATTTGCTGTTTTTAGTTTCCTATCCACTTAAATGTAAAGCATTTCCAAAGAACTCAGTTGTTCTAAGTCCCTTCCTTTGGATTTCACAGCTCTTATCATAGGTCACAGAGTTGGTACCACACCTAAGCAGACAACATCACATACTGCCATCTCTGTCATGTGTTCTCATGATCCATTTCGTCTTCTTAAAAGTCATTTATTTTCCAGAAGTACAACTTCCCCTGCATCTCCCTCTATTACAATGGCTTGCAAGCTCTGGATTCTGGTGACCTCCAGTTGTAGTTTTCAGTAAATTCCCATGTGCTACAGGAACGAAAATCTCTTTTGTTAAGCTACCTTCTGTCGATTAAATTTTTCAGAGCTCATGGACTGATCCTAAAGAAGTAAGGGAAAATATGGTCTTCCCTAATGACATCATCACCCAAGAAGAAAGTGAACGCTAAGACCAGAACCTTCCTCAGAAGAGATGCTTGAATAATGTTGAGGAAAGCGGTTCTACAGGAAGAGGGAGCTGTAGCATGGTAAGGAGAGTGAAGAATTTCAGGATGAAGGCTAAGGGGACAGAAACAGGTCACAGTACATTTGGAAGGATTAAGTGCATTTTATGTTAGTCACAGAGTCTTGTAAACTACCATCTCACTTAACCCTGGCAGTAAAGCAACTAAGGCAGCAAGTGTCCTTACAGTCTATGCTGGGATACAGAGAGATGGCAGCAGCTTTGTAGGGTGATACTCCCAGCCACCTGCCTGTCACAACTCTGCCTTTGAATTCATGTGTGTCCTGTCATCTTTGTCTCCTAGGCAGGATGTTCTGAAAGCTAAGCACTTACATCCTATGAAATCTGCTTGTTCTAGATCAGGAGTCAGTGAAGTGGATGATGGGACAAACCTGGCCCACCACTTGTTTTTATAAATAAAGTTTTATTAGCACATGCTCTTGTTCAACCACTTTTTGTTCTGATCCAGCTGCTTTCTCAATATAAGAGGATGGAAGGGTTGTGGGAAGACACACAAAACCTGGTCATTTACCTTTGGCTCTTTGCTGAAAGTGTGTGCCTACTCGATCTTAAACCATGAGGCTGTAGACAAAATATCACAGGCTAGGAATTCCAATTCAGTCTCATGTCAAACTCTTGTTTTACAGTGGACAAATCCCTCCTCCAAGGTGCCGAGGTTCAGCCTTAATATGACCCCCACCTTCCAGGAGATATTACACCTATTCCAAACTGCACTCACATCGACTTCCTTTTTTTTTTCCTCATTCTTTTCAGTAGTTTGGAAGAAATGGACGATGACTAAAGAGAATTTGGAGACATTCAGGAAGCAGCTCACACAGACTTTGTGAAGAGCCTGCTAAAATCATTTTATCTGTCAAGAACACAGGGAATGGGGGTGAGTTGAGGGTACAGAGTCAGACACATGAGGGGCATCATGACTAGAAGAACAGACAGCCTCTAAGGACTGGGGATTTAGCACCCCAGGGACACCAGCTAATTTGTCCCCCATCCATTAGCCAGGACCCCAGGGCCCCTAGCAAGGACATCTGTTTCTATTCTTTTGCCACGTCTGGCAGAGGCATGGGGGCATCCCTTGGGCTGGCAGCCTCCCTGGTGTTGGGAACTCAGCGGGTATCTGAGGTGGCAGGTCCTGCTGGGGCACATCTGTCCCTCTCTGACACTCACACTGCTAATTCCTCCCTCTCGTGATAAATGCAAATTGAGCTGCTGCGTCCAGACACGTTGGCCTCATTAGCAGGTGCACTGTGATTGGCCCAGCCGATTCTTCTGTTCTAACCTCCATCACCCAGGGGTCGCTCCTCCTTCAGCCTTGCTGCTGCTGAGGAAGAGTTGTGGAGCTCAACAAAGACAGATCTTTCTAGGGAAATAAAGGCCAATGTTTCCCAAGGTCACCCTCTGTCTGGCAGGTCAGTGCCTTCTGGCCCTAAAATGATCAAACCCTGACCAGAAAGGACCTGGGCCCTGAGGAAATTTCTAGCCCTTGTTGTGCCTTTCCAGGGCAGAGTGGTCCCCTGCTTGTCAGCCCTGTAGACAGAACACAAGGCACCATGCATTTTTAATATGCATAAATTCATGCTTGCTACTTAGAAATGTAGTCTGATAAAAGATACTATCAAATTATCACATTTTTGCTTTTCCTTTTAGTCAACTGAATCTATACCGCTGAGTAATTTTTTTTTCTTGGCCTAGAAATTTAACAGCCTAGAATGAGTCTGAAGGTTCTCAAACATTCGACAAGGACAGTTGGACATGGAAAGCCAGGAATCAAGTTAAAGATGGTGTTCTTGTAAGTAGAAAATCAGCCACAGCCTAGGACATTGGAGGGGTCTTCACTAGAAGTCCTTAAAGATGTAGATGCCAATAGTGTGTTTGCTTCATAAACATAGATTGGCTTTAATAGTATAAGATAACAAGGGCTTAAATAGAATATTATTTGATACCAACGTGCGATTTCTACTCAGCCTTGTTTTTCTTTGTATTAAAAAAAAGAGGAATTACATTTTATTCACTGTGTGTGTATGTTTTCTTGAGAAAGGACAATTTTGAGTTTTTGCTTCAGAATTCTACTTTTCAGAAAAAAATTTAACTAAACTTTCAGAGCTTCTGTTCATTCTTCTTTGGCTCTGTCCAATTTCTACAACATAATCAATGAGAAAACTTAATTTCACAATATAGCATACAATTTCCCAGTGATTAGCTTTGTGCTCTCCGTTTTTAATTTTTATTTTAAATGGGATCACTCTACATTTCCTAGGCTGGTCTTAAGTGACTGGGATTGTACTGGCTGGTTTTGTGTGTCAATTTGACACAGGCTGGAGTTATCACAGAGAAAGGCGCTTCAGTTGGGGAAGTGCCTCCATGAGATCCAGTTGTGGGGCATTTTCTCAGTTGGTGATAATGGGGGGAGGGCCCATGTGGGTGGTACCAGGTCTGGGCTGGTAGTCATGGGTTCTATAAGAAAGCAAGCTGAGCAAGCCAAGGGAAGCAAGCCAGTAAGTAACATTCTTTCCTGGCCTCTGCATCAGTTCCTGCAGAGGTATCACCAACACCCCAGTCTACTTTGTGCTCATTTCCCTTATAATAAATACAAGGATGAAAATGAAAAACACTCTATAGATTGTATGGATGACCAAGAGTATAGATGTTTGCCACAGTGACCGTGTGAGTCTCTTGCTCATGGCCATAGAAATAATACTCTGTATTTGCTAATGACCTGTTTTTATGGACTCGATTAAACCTTTGTCATCCTTTCACTGTGCAAACATAATATGGTTCCTGTTTTGTTTTCCTTTTTTCTGAAACATTACTTGTTCCCTAAGATTCAGACCACTGATTAGTTTCCTTTTTAAGCTCTCCACAGACAGAATATGCTATTTGCTTGTCCTGAGAGACTAGAGCTAAGTGGTGAGGAGAGACATGGAGAGGAGCGGTAGAGTCTCTGAAGACCCAGAAGAGGAACAGAGCACAGTGGTCTAGGGGCTACTGACAGTCCAAAGACTGTCAACTGCCTGGCACAGTTGCCAAGGGCGTGTAACCCCCCTTTCCACCAGCTCTGTCCTCACCACCAACTCCAAATGGAAGAACCCAGAACTTCATATACCGTTGTTTCCTTTTCTTACATGTTCCTCTTCTTAGCACAGGGGCAGAGGGCAGGCAGACCTTCATGTACGTGCTGGGCAAGCACTCCACTGAAGCAAACCTCACCTTCTTTTTCTCCTTCATTAACATCACAGGGTGGTGGAGGAAAAGAGTGACTTCTTGAGTCCCTGTCCCTTCCTCATCTGTCCCTTGGAGTGAGAAATGAAACAAACCCTTCCCACTTGGGAGAGAGAATGGTCTCCAGAGCCTGTGGGCCACTTCTGAAAGGCTGCACTCCAGATCTCTGGCCATGCCCTCAGTCCCAGCCCACTACCATACCACTTTCTGTCACCTGCAGTGGTGGGGTTCCAGATGTGATAGCACCTTCTCCATCTGGTGAGGACTCTAGTTGTTTATCTCTCCCTCTGCTCCTGCTATGCCTAGATGTTCAGTCATTGCAGCCTTACAACTCTGGCGAGGCCTTTCCTCTTACCATTTCTCTATGTCTTACATTTAAGTCATAAACCTCTAGGAGTTTGAAGTTTTGGGGGTTCTCTTGGGCAGAGCTCTGCTTTGGATTAGTCAAAGCACATAAATGAAGTGCTACCCTCCACAGACTCTTTGGATATAGGTGCAGTTCTCTGGCACCTGTTTCTTCCAACCCCACGTTCACTTGGAGCCCCACGACTGCAGGGGAGTCACTGCAGGTGACAGAAAGACTATAGGGGTGGACTGGGACTGAGCGCATGGCCAGAGATCTGGAGCACAGCTTTTCAGAGGTGGGCCACAGGCTCTGGAGACGACCCTCTCTCCCTCCTGGGTAGCAATGGTTCCTTTCATTTCTTTCTCCAAGGAAAGATGAGGAAGGGACAGGAGAGGGAGGGGGTGTGTTCCAAGAAGTCACTCATTTTTCTCGGCTTGCACAGAGTGAAGATTCTACTGCAGCGAGGAAAGCTGTGTTCACCCATGAATGCCAGATTCAAAGCCGTCCGACCAAACAGAACATTCTTACCACCCATTATCACTACCCACCACTGCCACAGAACTCTGGGCCCAGAGCCCGGGCCAGGTTTTAAGCCAGTTTTCTCACTTGAGGTCGAATGACTGACTACCTTTTCTTAAACCCTTAATTTTATATAACCCGATTTCTTGGAAGTCTGTCAGAGGAGCTCGGCTAAGGTACACGCTTTTGGAAAGAGATGGGTGTCTGGTGGAATTAGCACAGGGAGGCGAGTATGTGGTGTTAAGTTATTTCAGGTGCTCTGCTCACAATCAAGTGAGCTCTCTTCACGAGGTGAGAGCTGCCGATGGATTCTCAGTACAGACTCTGGAAACAACCTGTCACTTGAGGTCAGTCTTTTAACTTGTGGGCTCTGGCTGGATTCAGCCTGTGTTGAGAATGCAAACCTGAATGCCCCCAAGGAGATAATGAAGGCGTGAAGGGGCAGACTACATGACCACAGGTGAGGGTAGCCACAAGGGCAATTGTGTGTTGCAAGCCCTGATGCTGCAGGCATTTAGATTAAATCTGCTTTAGCAGAGAGAGGAAGGGCTGCAGGTGTTCCCAAGTCCAACAGATCCATTTATAGGGCAAGCAGTGGAGCCCCAGGGCTTCAGCTGGATCTGATCAGCATCTAGGCCGGCCGTTACATAACACATTGGATTCTGGTCCTCTGCGTCCAGCCAGCATCCTCTTCTATTTCTGCTGCAGGTTCCTGTGGGTGCAAACACCACTGTACATTCTTCTGCAAGCTCACTAACCTTTCTTCTAGCGTTCTAACTTTCCTGAGTCCCTGCTCTCACATATGACTAGACCGTTTTTTCTCATGGTTGGTATAGAGGTGAAAGGCAGTAGCATGAGTTCAGAAAACAGAGCAGAACAGTGATCAGAACCAGCCGATAGCAAATGCCTGCTCCACCCGTTTCTCTGTGACCTGCCCTCCTCTCCCCTTGTTTCTTTTCTCCTATCTTCCCCCTAGCCCTACTGCCTTCATCTTTCTCTGCATTTTCTAATATGGTTTTGACCTCCTAGTTCAAGAAGGAGAAACACTTGAGTTGTACACATGTCAACTACTCAATCTGTCTCCACCAAAGGGATGAGTAACAGCTTCCTCTCAATACATAGTTGGAAAACACTGGGTTTGGGATTTGGGGTTTGAATGGCCTGCCCAGGGAGTGCAAAGTTAACAATGTATTTGTGGATGTATTTGTGTAGCGCACATCTTGGCCAGTGAGCACTAAGATCCATTCAGCCAACTCTGTTATCATCTGTGACGTGAGGTCTGGGTATTTGATGATGCAGGGTAACAAGCAGAAGACCAAAGCCTCGTATAATGGGGAATAGGGGTTGTGGGAAGCCGCAAACGCCATTACAAGATGGCGCTGGCTACCACTGGCCACCGCCCATGATTATGGGTAAACAACCAATGTGCACATGTGCATAAGAGTTTTTTGCCGAGTCACTGCCTGGCCTGACGCATATTAATGAGGTACTGGTAGCATAACCAATCAGGTATGGACACGTCACTCCTAGGCCTACATAAGCAGCACCATTTCTTGGCTCGGGGTCTTTTCGCCACTGTAATTGAGCTCTCCCAATAAACATGTGCAGAAGGATCCTATTGTGGTGTTGTTCTTGCTGGTGAGTCGGGCGCTCACAAGGGGTCACTTTGGCTCGGCCTCACAGGCACAGAAAGGCTAGAATGCCCATCAGATATGGGATGACCGGAGTTGGAAATGGTCAGCAATGAGCCACCTATTGTCCTTGCAGTTGGTGGTCTGCTTCTCAACAAATCTAGTTTGTTCTTTTATGAATGGCTGTGGATTCCTGTTCTTCTAAAACAAACAAACAAACAAACAAACAAAGAAATAATATCTCTTCTTTAGAGACTGGTGGATTTCTAGTTTGAGGGCAACCTCGTCTACCTATTGAATTCCAGGCCAGCCAGGGATACATATTGAGTCCCTGTAGGGCGTGGGCCCACAAGATGGCTGTGTGACCACACATTGAGGCCTCAGAATAAATGATTGACTGATGACTGCAGATCTAATGGAGGGAGGTGTCCTCTTGGTTGCCATCTACCTTCTGACACATCCTAGTTGCAGTCAGATGGTCAGGACCCAAAAAGGATCCGCTGTAGATGTCAAATTGGATCTTGTTTGGGGCTTAACCTGCAGTGATCATCAGGGAAGAGGCCATTATTCTAATGACTCTCACTACATGAAATGCTACATCTCGATGTCAGAAACTATTTTAATGTAGCTTGCAGCCGCAGCAAGGAATTGATCCTCCAAGACTCTTTAAAGATCCCCCCCCCCCCTGCCTCTGTGGCTTTCTTCTCTCCTCTCTCAGATGGACCTCCCAAGCTTCCCTATTTCTTTCCTTCAGCTTCATTTCTTTAATAATTAAAAGGGAAACCATGAGCAGATGGGGAACACAATCCCAGTCCATTGCTTCTTCCTAGCTGTTACGTATGTGAATAATTTTATATTTATCTGCATTTAAGAAAAGCAGAGAAGATAGAGCTGGTTGGAGAGAGCACCGTGATAGCTGGGGATTTTACTCACAAAAATAGACATATTTCAAATTTTAATGAGGAAATACATTTTGTATTCCTAAGTTCAAAGCTAAATAAAGAGTAGATGTAACAATATTTGTGGGTTTTACATTTATTAAGGCCAGGATAGACAGGGATAATAGCATAACTCAATATTTATGATGCAGTTGCTTCTACATAAATATTAAAATGAGACAGTTATCATCAGAACTATTTGTTGTTTATATTTGCTTTCAAATTTTAATGAACATGAATGCTACTTACGTGGTAAAGTTCAATACTTGAAACTATAACTCATTTGTCCATTAATGAATGTGACTGTGGAACTGTCATAGAAAAGTAAGTTCGTAAAAACTAAATCACGATTTAAGAAACCAGGAGACTCTGAAGGCACACACTCGTAATTGCGGCACTTGGGAGGTGAAGGCAGGAGAATCGTGAGTTCAAACTTACCTCCAGCTATAAAGTAAGCTTGAAAACAGCCTGGGTTACATGAAATAGACACCCCCCCAAAAAAAAAAATAGGAGGAAAGATTTATTTCTAGGGATGTGGAGTAGATACACATCTTCTCGTACAAGTACATCTAAAATCCAAGGACATCAAATTTGAAAAAGGAAGTCCTCAGCAAGGTGAGGAAAAAACCAGCCTGACCCGGGCCTGTGGGGATTGCAGAAAGCATGACATGCTAGTAAGGATCCTAGGGTTTCTCTGGCTTCATATTTGTTAAGATGATACTAGAGAGCAACCTGGAGACTCTTCTCTCACAGCTTCAGGAAAAGACCAAGGACTAGAAAAGAGGTAGTCTTGTCTAGCTACAGAGAAAACTTCCAGATATTAAATGCTATATACTAGACACACATTCGGGTAAACTGTGCTCCTACCTCCCCTGTTGGCAGTGATTGCTGTATTAAACAGTATGGTAAGGGACTTTGCCTTTCATACTTCAGTGTGCAAGTTCAGGAGGACACTGGTGATGACAAATACCCCCATAACCCACATGTCACTGTCCCACTTCAATGTTCCTTCCACGGGGAGTTCTTGGCAAGCCTTGACTTCCAATGCCCTGGAAGGGTAAGGAAGGTAAGGAGTCACCTCTACTCATTTCTGGAGGGCACTCAGGATTGACCAGCACTTCGTGAGGACTTTGATCCCACTCAGCATGGTCACAGCTCCAGCCTAGTGTCATCAGCACCACAGGAAGTAATCAATATACCACCTGTGCCTTACCAGCAGACAGTGCTGTTCTGTGGCAGATCCCCCAGCAGTAACATGATCCTTTTGGGGAGCTAGAGGGGGAGGGGCAGTGAGTGTGGGCTTATGCATACCTGACAACAATGGGTCAGGCTCCCCTTGGCTCACCAGGGAAGTGCCAGAGGCAGTCTTCAGAAACACAAAAGTTTGAATCAAAGACTCCTGTTAGCATATCATCCACAGTTTTAACTGGAAGTCACTTATTGTGCATATCAGAAAATGTATAAATTGGAAGAGAAAAGGAAATCACCATTGGAGAATGCAGAGATGATGCATAGGCTGGAATTATAGAACAAAGGTGTGAAAGCAATCAGATGAAAATGCTCAAACAAAGAGCTACAGACACACTTCCAATAAATAAGAAAAAAGTATCAGCACAAAAGAATAACAATACAGACAAGAACAAAACATATTGTTTTTAGAACTAGCAATTATAATAACCAATAAAACATCAAGAGTTTGGAAAATGGCTCCATGAAGGAATACCTCAGTAAGTACAGGACTCTGGGCTCAACCAAATCACATATATACACAGTTAAAAAACAATAAAAGAAATCCCTCCCAATACACACATGTGTGCACACACATATGTAGACACACATATACACACAAACTCACACATAGACACATATATACACATACACACACACACACTCACAGACATAACACACAGGTACATACATACTCTCACACACACACATACACACCAAACAAAGAAGAATCCTTCAAGTTGATGATTAGAATCAGTAGAAGATAAGGAAGATGGAGGAACAATCATATTTATCTATTCACCAATAGCCACATTCATCCATAAACCAATAGGTATAACTGTATTCATCCATTCACCAATAGGTATAATTTAGATTGATTAACAGAAAAGATGTGGTGTGGAAAATGGAGATCAGGTTCACTGATATCACAGGTATAAAATGTCTTATGTTTGGAATCTAATAAAGATTACTCTTTGTGTCTTTGAAACAGTAGGAACACTGGACACTGTTTTGATTTATTATAAATGTAAATTTTTGTTTTGTTTTGAGAAAGGGTTTTTCTGTGTAGCCCTGGCTGTCCTGGAACTCACTCTGTAGACCAGGCTGGCCTCGAACTCAGAAATCCACCTGCCTCTACCTCCCAAGTGCTGGGATCAAAGGCATGTGTCGCCACTGCCTGGCCATAAATGTAAATATTAAAACTTTTTTATATTAATCAAAGATGTTATGGTATCTAAAAGAACCAGTGGGGATTATTCAAAGTATTTCCTCAAAACACTGAATGGTTAAAATGGAATTTCAAAAAATTGTTAGGGTCACTATGAAAAAGCAGGAGAAAGGAAAAAAAAAAAAGAAGCAAAGGAAATCAGAACATAATGTAGCAGACGAAAGATTTACTAAATAAACAAGTACATTAAGTGTAAGTGACCTAAATACGAAATTTGGAAAACAAAGATTGGCATACTAGGTAAAATATAATGCAACTATAAACCCAACTATATGCTTTTTAACTTCCTTCAACTGCACCTTGCATAGAGGTGATGGGAGAGATATGTTATACAAATTTTATTTAATGGAAGGTAGAGTTATATTTATATCTAACTTAATTTTCAGTTGTCTTGACAAAATACCATGACTAAAGCAATATACAAAAGAAATCATTTAATTTGGGACTTGTGACTCTAGAAGGTTAAAGTTCATGACCCTCATGGTGGGAGGTATGCTAGGCAGGAGACAGTCACAGAGCTGGAGTAGTAGCCGAGAGCTCACATCTCAGGACAGAGAACAAAGGAGAGAGAAATGACTGGATGTAAGTGTAGACTTTGACAACTTCAAAGCTCACCCCTAGTAACACAATTTCTCCAACGAGGCCACATCTTCTAATCCTTCCCACAAAGTTCCACCAACTAGAGACCAAGCATTCAAATACATGAGCCTACAGAGGACATATTCATTTGCACCACCACAATATCATAATATCTTGATAAGAATGTTTCAATGCTAAGAAACTTACCAGCCTGTGAGAGGAACATTGTGTAACAATTAAACTGATTAAGATGACTTACTGAAAAGACCAAACTGTATTAAATATTCATGGGTCAAAAAGCTGTGAAACACATGGCAGGAACAGTGGGAAAATGGAAGAACCAGACATGTGTATGATTTCATGATTTTGATCTTATACTCTGATTAGCAGACATCACCTCTCAGGGAAACTTAGTGAGGGACACAGCCTTGTCTGCACTGTCTTCACATACTTGTAAATTAGTAACATATATCTTCTCGCAAATAGAAAGAACATATCTTTACACAACTCTACACTGCTTTCCCCACTCTCTTCCAGCATTATCACCATAGACTATAACCAAGAATCGTAGCCGAATGAGTGAAGGCTGCCTGAATGACAGGCTGGAGCACAGAATCCTTAATTTGCCAGTTCTTCCTAAGAGAGCACTTGGGAGGCAGAGGCAGGCGGATTTCTGAGTTCGAGGCCAGCCTGGTCTACAGAGTGAGTTCCAGGACAGCCATGGCTACACAGAGAAACCCTGTCTCAAAAAAAAAAACCAAAAAAAGGAAAAAAAAAAAAAAGAGCTCTGAACTCTTAACTTAGGAGTTCTGAAACTCGGTTTCACAGCAGTACAGCTAGCAAAAATCTTGTGTCTCGGAGACTTGCTCAAAGACCAGAAGAGCAAGTGCCCCTTCTGCTAAATGCTGGAAGGGAACGTCCTAGAAACTAGATGGACAGCGACTGAGCACACACATTTGCCAAATAGGGAACCTGAAAACCAGAGAAGCCAGACCTCTGCTTCAACCGCCTCTCATACCATTGAGATACCTGCAGCACCCAGAACGCACCTGCACCAGTACAAACCAATCTTTGTATTGTGGACCCATGGCACGGATACCTCTTTGATTCTCATTTCTTCCACAAAGCTTGGAATAATTGATAGTATTTTTCCACCTACAACTCAACAGTCACTGTACAACTGCACAGAGCCCCCTGAGCTCATCCCTATCTGAGGAGAGATTTTGAACTTCCCCCATTAGGACTTTGTCTTAAGTCATGCTTCTCCGATTGTGATCTATGTCGGTCAGCTCAATCACCAGAGACGATCAATTTTACACAAGGAAACATTTATTTGGGGGTTATGGTAGGAGAGATTTCAGTCCACAACTACTTGGCTGTATTGCTTTTGAATCTGATGCAGGGCAAAATGTCAAAGCAGGGAGTACTGTGGAGCGAAGCGCTCATTCCGTCAGATCCAGAAAGCAGGAGACACACAGTAAGGGTGGTAGCTCCAGAAATAGCCGGCAGTGTTCCTTTCTGCAGCTCCCACTTCCTAAGACTCCACCACCTGCACATAGAGCTGCAGGACCAAGTTTCTAACATGCAGCTTTGGGGGAGGACACTTCCAAATAATATCCAAATATAGGATGATTTTCTGAGTCTAGGGCCATTTCCTTAGCATACAGATGAAGGATGTACCTGGAATACCACGTGATTATATCCATGCGGTACTTTCGTCTATCCAAATGGGACTTGGCCTCCATGCCCAATTTGTAAGTTTTTGAAAATTGCAATAGACTTTTTTCCCTCGACAAAATAAAACTAGTACCCAAGGCTGCTGTTACAGAAAACCCACAGTGAGTGGAGGGGGGATAGAAGGATGACACAGCAGTCTGTGTAACTAACCGCGTAGAAAGATCTCTATTGACAAGAGTGACTACCAGGCTGATGGTGACGCCCGCAGCTTCCGGGAGTTAACCCTGCACAGGCTCGCCTGTGCAAACTTTAAAAAAAGATTATTGCTGTTATCAAGGTCACGTCATACTTGAGGAGATATCTGTGCCACCGAGAGAGATATGGCATCTTTAAATTACGGGCAGCGTAGATAAAGAGCTGGGGCTACACCAAGGTAAAAGTTGTAAAACTGGATTGATTTTTGCTGCAGCTCGCTAAGGGTTCCCCAGAGCCAGGATGCAATGTTGAAATATAATAATTGATAGCCTGAAAAAATATTTCTGAGAAGTGTTCAGAGGTAGTGTGGAGCCCCGCCTGAGATTAAGCAAGCCTCTGCTTCAATGAACCCCAGGACCAAAGTGACCTGGAGCCCCCGGCAGCTTCTGATGTGAGCGCCTGGCTGCTCCCCTCTGTACTTCCCACCTCCTCCTCCGCAGCAGAGGCAGAGAAAATGCTCTTGGCCTTCGAATAGGGGCATTTGTTAAAAGCTGTTGTGGAGAAGTAATTATCCAACAATCAGACCTGTATGTGTGGGGGAAATCGCACTGGTTAATATCACCTTGGCCATCCCAGGGGGGAACAGAGGGGTCCATGCTAATCTGACCCCTTCTCAGCCTTGACATGGTAGGCTGACCACCCCAAGCTGTGAGTGTGTGTGTCGAAATTGCTCGGGATTCAATTGAACACATTAAAATTTAAAAAGGATTTAACCGAAAATTTTCAATAGCTTCTGCGAAGGGGGATAATTTATTAGCTCAGAGTAAATTAAAATCTCAAGCAGGGGTAAAGACTTCGGAGATTGCTTTAATACATTTTATATGCTTTCAAAAGAAATGTTCTTTTAAATGGTCCAAAAATCATCTAATTTTGTCCTATTTAGCAAATTACCTCCTAAGGCCACAATGTTGAAAAACTTAACAATTATTTTTTTAAGCAAAAAAATAGAGGAGGGGTTGGAAAAAAAAAATCATACACCTTCCACAGGAAACAACCAAACCCCAAATTGCTGTGCCTTTTATGTGACACAGTTAGGATTTTTTTTTTCTTTCTTAATTCAAAAGTCAGCAAAACCTTGGCACTCCCTTCTGCCAGGCCACACGGGGACCTTTTTCTCTGCGTGGTGATTGCTGGTGAGGAGGGTAGAAGGTTAATGGTGAGGCGCTGAGGCGAAATCCCAGTGCAGCCTGGTAATTTATACCTTTACTTGAGGCAGCGATCACTTGTGGAGCACAGAGGCCAGCGAGCTGAGTCAGACCTGTTGCCCTGTGCTCAGCTCCGGGGCTCCTCATCCCGACAGAATATTGCTTGCTTTGAATCATCTGTGTGATGAGAACCATCTTCCCAGCTCCAGGCAAGACAGAGAAGGAGGACACCCCCCGCCACCACCTCGATTCAGTCTTCTGTTTATTATAGCAACTTCTCTGTTCTGAGGAGCACACCTAGAATGAAACGTGGGGTGGGGTGCACAGGTGACTTTTTGGGGTACATTCCATATGGGCCAGTTTGAAGATATAGTCATGGTGATTTCTTTTTAACCTTTAATCATAAACCTTTATATGAAAATTCATATTCAAACCATAACAGCTAGCAATAATGTTACACCTTGGCCCCATTTTCTTTTTTCTTTTTTAGGTTTCTGTTCTTATATTTATTAGGTCCTTACTTTCACTAACATTAGGTATGGTTTATTCTTTCTCTAGTTTTTTTTTAATTAGGTATTTTCTTCATTTACATTTCAAATGCTATCCCAAAAGTCCCCCAGACCCTCCCCATCACTCCCCTACCCCCTCCCACTTCTTGGCCCTGGTGTTCCCTGGTACTGAGGCATATAAAGTTTGGAGCTGAGATGAAAGGATGGACCATCTAGAGACTGCCACACCCGGGGATCCATCCCATAATCAGCCTCCAAACGTTGACACCATTGCATACACCAGCAAGATTTTACTGAAAGGACCCTGATATAGCTGTCTCTTGTGAGGCTATGCCGGGGCCTGGCAAATACAGAAGTGGATGCTCACAGTCAGCTATTGGATGGAACACAGGGCCCCCAGTGGAGGAGCTAGAGAAAGTACCCAAGGAGCTAAAGGGGTCTGCAACCCTATAGGTGGAACAACAATATGAACTAACCAGTACCACCGGAGCTCGTGTCTCCAGCTGCATATGTATTAGAAGATGGCCTAGTCAGCCATCATTGGGAAGAGAGACCCCTTGGTCTTGCAAAATTTATATGTCATGATGATTTCTAAGCCCATTTAGAAACAACCTAAAAACAAACAAACAAACAATGTCTGGTTAAAAAAACAAACAAACAAAAAAAACCAATGATATACCTACCCATGTGTTTAAAGACAAGGGAATTTACAATCTAATAAAGAATAAAAGAATCATGAATTGACCAGTCTGGGAAGTTTGCTCTTTCTTTTCATTTTAGTGAATCAGTTACTCACTTGCTCAATCAATTCAAACATCTATCCACCCATCAGTCGATTACAGTGGTAGTGATGGTGTAAATATCTGTGTACTTGGTTGTCTGGGTGTATATGTGATTGGAGGCCCAAGTTTGACTTGGGATGTCATCCTTCCATCAACATCTTTCTATTTTGTAAGTCTCTCTCCTCGCTGAATTATTAGTTTGTTTATTCAGCCAAATAGGCAAATGAGCCTCATGGCTTCTCTTGTCCAGACTTACCCATCTGGTCCTGAGGTTGTGAGTGTCTGTCTTCATAACAGGCCATGTATCTGGTTTCTGGGGAACCATTCTATGCTAGTGTAGTAAGCATTTTAACTACTGAGCTATTTTCCCAGCTCAAAACTAATTTTTAAATCAAGAATAAATTACATGATGGCGAAGTTTCTGTTCAAGGAACGTGAAACTCAGCCTCATGGAATTGAGCATGGCAATGTCCCCAGGACACACGGCACTTGCAAAGTCCTACTACCCCATTCTAAAAGGTCCCCGTTTCTTCTCAGGACATGTCAGAAAGATAAAAGGTGCCTCGGGCCACAGAATCATTAACCAACATAGGTCTTGTGTCTGAGGGAGAGTCAGTACAAATCATTTATATGGTTGGTTAACTTGAAGAGTGTTTGAAGCTTTGAGCTTTTCCAGTTAAAGTGTATAAACCACAAAGATCTCAAACTGAACAAATTCCTATTAATATTCTGGCATTCAGAGTGGTAAGAGGTCTCTTTCATAAAGACTACTCAGCTCTCAACTTTCAAAGTTAGAGGTCAGTTAAACACTGGCAGTGTGTGTGTGTGTGTGTGTGTGTGTGTGTGTGTGTGCGCGCGTGTGTGTAAGTCAGAGGTCAACCTTGGGGGTCATTTCTCAGGTACTGCCAACCTTTTTGTTGGGACCAGGTCTTTCCCCAGCTGTGAACACTTCAAGTGAACTAGACTGGCTGGCCCTTGAGTCCCAGAAATCTCCCTGCTAACCTTACCAACGTTGCTGATGCTGAAATTACCAGTAAGAATCACCATGAGCTACCCTTTGGTCAGGAACTGAACTTTAGTCCCCATGTTGACTTGTCAAGTACTTTGTAGACTGAGCTATCGCTTCAGCACTGACTGACTGAATGTCTATTATCTTTTTAAATTTTTCATGTTTCTTTAGATTTATTTTTTTATTTTTTTCTAGCCGATAAGTGGAATAGTTAGATCAATAACTTTGTAATTACTGCTCCATTGGGCCATTTTAGACTTTTGGTGATTTCTTTTGCTTATTTTCTCCTTTCTTTGATTGTACTAGTTTGGTGACATTTCTATATTTCTTCCCCTTCCTTTCTAAACTGAAATGAGAGTTAAGCATTTTCATTTTGATTTTTATAAAGGTTACACTCCAGATGATTTCACTATGGAAAACTCAGAAAGAGTAAACTTTCTAGTCATGGAGATGTATGCCCCCCTCCAACCTTTACACACTGCTCAGACGTTTAGTGAGATGTGAAAATTTTAAGGTGACTTCATTTTTCCTTAAAGAGGAAGTAATATATGTTCTATAAACTGTATAAGCTTTGCATCCCAGACAACCTTGCCTCATCACAATCCTGCTAGACATTAACAAGCATACTTGATGTGGCAGAGTTTAAGTTTATTAACATTTCAACCCTTGACAAGAGAAGAGTAGACTCTCTCTCTGCTTTCACTGTCTCCGGTCTTATTTCTGCTAACTGGTATCTTGAATTTTTACCTTAACTCCTTCAACATAGCTGTGTATTTTCAGTAATAAAGTTTAGATTCATTCTCAATTACTGCTGCCCATATGTGTGTGGTGTAGAGCCATCCATGGGGCCTGAACGTACAACTGTGTTCCTATCAGCCATAAAGAAGGGTGACTTTCTCTCCTTCAGTATCTATCAATGCTTTATACTGCCTCCAACTTTCCATTGATTTGACCTCTGGGGCCTCTCCTCCATTCATTCTGGAATTTTGACTGTGTTCCCTGAAGACATGGGTTATCAATGACATATATTAAAATCATTGATTCTTCTTGTCATTAACATTTTCATATTTAGTTGAATTTCACCTAAATGTATTCTTTAGTGTTTGTTTCTTGCATAAGGGACTATGTCTACAGTAATCTCTAAATACTGACTGGAAAATGTCCATATTTTACTCCCCATGTACAGATGTTCAGTTGGATATAGATTGACTCTTTATTCAACTTTCTTCTGGCTCTTTCAGACTAGAAAAGAAGTCCATAGTTGGTACCTTTGTGTTTCCCTTGCAGACAATCTTTAGTTTATTTCTGACTATTTTAAGATATTTTGTTTTGTTTCAAGTTTTTTAAGTTTCATTGGATGGATGCCTGTATAAAATCATTTTTACTTGTTTGGAAATTGTGGTGGAACATCTTTATTCAGAAGCCTCTTGCTTTTTTCAGTTTTGGAAAATTAGCAATGAATTTATGTTCAAATATTCTCTTGATTCTTGGTTCTGTTCATTTGGTTGGACCTTTGGGGTGGTTTGAATATGCTTGGCCCACAGGAAGTAGCATGATTAGGATGTGCGGCCTTGTTGGAATAGGTGTGGACTTGTTGGGGAAGTGGGTCAGTGTAGAGATGGGCTTTGAGGTCTCCTGGTGCTCAAGATCCACCCAGTACAGAAGATAGTCTCCTCTGGATGCCTTTCGATCAAGATGTAGAATACTCAGCTCCTTCTAGAACAACCTGTCTGCCTGGACATTGCCATTCTTTGCTTTCTACCATGATGATAATGGACTGAAAGTCTGAAACTGTAAGCCAGTCCCAATTAAATGCTGTCCTTTTTAAGAGTTGCCTTTGTCCCAGAAGAGCCTGGACAGATGTTATACAGACACTAAGAGAACACAAATGCCAGCCCAGGCTACTATACCCGGCCAAACTCTCAATTACCATAGATGGAGAAACCAAAGTATTCCACGACAAAACCAAATTCACACAATATCTTTCCACGAATCCAGCCCTTCAAAGGATAATAACAGAAAAGAAGCAATACAAGGACAGAAATCACGCCCTAGAACAAGCAAGAAAGTAATCCCTCAACAAACCAAAAAGAAGACAGCCACAAGAACAGAATGACAACTCTAACAACAAAAATAAAAGGAAGCAACAATTACTTTTCCTTAATATCTCTTAATATCAATGGACTCAAATTCCCAATAAAAAGACATAGACTAACAGACTGGCTACACAAACAGGACCCAACATTCTGCTGCTTACAGGAAACCCATCTCAGGGAAAAAGACAGACACTACCTCAAAGTAAAAGGCTGGAAAACAATTTTCCAAGCAAATGGTCTGAAGAAACAAGCTGGAGTAGCTATTCTAATATCGGATAAAATCGACTTCCAACCCAAAGTTATCAAAAAAGACACTTCATACTCATCAAAGGTAAAATCCTCCAAGAGGAACTCTCAATTCTGAATATCTACGCTCCAAATGCAAGGGCAGCCACATTCATTAAAGACACTTTAGTAAAGCTCAAAGCACACATTGCACCTCACACAATAATAGTGGGAGACTTCAACACACCACTTTCATCAATGGACAGATCGTGGAAACAGAAACTAAACAGGGACACAGTGAAACTAACAGAAGTTATGAAACAAATGGACCTGACAGATATCTACAGAACATTTTATCCTAAAACAAAAGGATAGACCTTCTTCTCAGCACCTCACGGGACCTTCTCCAAAATTGACCATATAATTGGTCACAAAACAGGCCTCAACAGATACAAAAATATTGAAATTGTCCCATGTATCCTATCAGACCACCATGGCCTAAGACTGATCTTCAATAACAACATAAATAATGGAAAGCCAACATTCACATGGAAACTGAACAACACTCTTCTCAATGATACCTTGGTCAAGGAAGGAATAAAGAAAGAAATTAAGGACTTTTTAGAGTTTAATGAAAATGAAGCCACAATGTACCCAAACCTATGGGACACAATGAAAGCATTTCTAAGAGGGAAACTCATAGCTCTGAGTGCCTCCAAGAAGAAACGGGAGAGAGCACATACTAGCAGCTTGACAACACATCTAAAAGCTCTAGAAAAAAAGGAAGCAAATTCACCCAAGAGGAGTAGAAGGCAGGAAATAATCAAACTCAGGGGTGAAATCAACCAAGTGGAAACAAGAAGAACTATTCAAAGAATTAACGAAACGAGGAGTTGGTTCTTTGAGAAAATCAACAAGATAGATAAACCCTTAGCTAGACTCACTAGAGGGCACAGGGACAAAATCCTAATTAACAAAATCAGAACTGAAAAGGGAGACATAACAACAGATCCTGAAGAAATCCAAAACACCATCAGATCCTTCTAAAAAAGGCTATACTACAAAACTGGAAAACCTGGACGAAATGGACAAATTTCTGGACAGATACCAGGTACCAAAGTTGAACCAGGATCAAGTTGACCTTCTAAACAGTCCCATATCCCCTAAAGAAATAGAAGCTGTTATAAATAGTCTTCCAACCAAAAAAAGCCCAGGACCAGACGGGTTTAGTGCAGAGTTCTATCAGACCTTCAAAGAAGATCTAATTCCAGTTCTGCACAAACTATTCCACAAAATAGAAGTAGAAGGTACTCTACCCAACTCATTTTATGAAGCCACTATTACTCTGATACCTAAACCACAGAAAGATCCAACAAAGATAGAGAACTTCAGACCAATTTCTCTTATGAATATCGATGCAAAAATCCTCAATAAAATTCTGGCTAACCGAATCCAAGAACACATTAAAGCAATCATCCATCCTGACCAAGTAGGTTTTATTCCAGGGATGCAGGGATGGTTTAATATACGAAAATCCATCAATGTAATCCATTATATAAACAAACTCAAAGACAAAAACCACATGATCATCTTGTTAGATGCAGAAAAAGCATTTGACAAGATCCAACACCCATTCATGATAAAAGTCTTGGAAAGATCAGGAACTCAAGGCCCATACCTAAACATGATAAAAGCAATCTACAGCAAACCAGTAGCCAACATCACAGTAAATGGAGAGAAGCTGGAAGCAATCCCACTAAATCAGGGACTAGACAAGGCTGCCCACTTTCTCCCTACCTTTTCAACATAGTACTTGAAGTATTAGCCATAGCAATTCGAGAACAAAAGGAGATCAAGGGGATACAAATTGGAAAAGAGGAAGTCAAAATATCACTTTTTGCAGATGATATGATAGTATATATAAGTGACCCTAAACATTCCACCAGAGAACTCCTAAACCTGATAAACAGCTTCGGTGAAGTAGCTGGATATAAAATAAACTCAAACAAGTCAATGGCCTTTCTCTATACAAAGAATAAACAGGCTGAGAAAGAAATTAGAAAAACAACACCCTTCTCAATAGTCACAAATAATATACAATATCTCGGCGTGACTCTAACTAAGGAAGTGAAAGATCTGTATGATAAAAACTTCAAGTCTCTGAAGAAAGAAATTAAAGAAGATCTCAGAAGATGGAAAGATCTCCCATGCTCATGGATTGGCAGGATCAACATTGTAAAAATGGCTATCTTGCCAAAAGCAATCTACAGATTCAATGCAATCCCCATCAAAATTCCAACTCAATTCTTCAACGAATTAGAAAGAGCAATCTGCAAATTCATCTGGAATAACAAAAAACCTAGGATAGCAAAAACTCTTCTCAAGGATAAAAGAACCTCTGGTGGAATCACCATGCCTGACCTAAAGCTTTACTACAGAGCAATTGTGATAAAAACTGCATGGTACTGGTACAGAGAGAGACAAGTAGACCAATGGAATAGAATTGAAGACCCAGAAATGAACCCACACACCTATGGTCACTTGATCTTTGACAAGGGAGCTAAAACCATCCAGTGGAAGAAAGACAGCATTTTCAAGAATTGGTGCTGGCACAATTGGTTGTTATCATGTAGAAGAATGCGAATCGATCCATACCTATCTCCTTGTACTAAGGTCAAATCTAAGTGGATCAAGGAACTTCACATAAAACCAGAGACACTGAAACTTATAGAGGAGAAAGTGGGGAAAAGCCTTGAAGATATGGGCACAGGGGAAAAATTCCTGAACAGAACAGCAATGGCTTGTGCTGTAAGATCAAGAATTGACAAATGGGACCTAATGAAACTCCAAAGTTTCTGCAAGGCAAAAGACACCGTCAATAAGACAAAAAGACCACCAACAGATTGGGAAAGGATCTTTACCTATCCTAAATCAGATAGGGGACTAATATCCAACATATATAAAGAACTCAAGAAGGTGGACTTCAGAAAAATCAAATAAGCCCATTAAAAATGGGGCTCAGACCTGAACAAAGAATTCTCACCTGAGGAATACCGAATGGCAGAGAAACACCTGAAAAAATATTCAACATCCTTAATCATCAGGGAAATGCAAATCAAAACAACCCTGAGATTCCACCTCACACCAGTCAGAATGGCTAAGATCAAAAATTCAGGTGACAGCAGATGCTGGCGTGGATGTGGAGAAAGAGGAACACTCCTCCATTGTTGGTGGGATTGCAGGCTTGTACAACCACTCTGGAAATCAGTCTGGCGGTTCCTCAGAAAATTGGACATAGTACTACCGGAGGATCCAGCAATACCTCTCCTGGGCATATATCCAGAAGATGCCCCAACTGGTAAGAAGGACACATGCTCCACTATGTTCATAGCAGCCTTATTTATAATAGCCAGAAGCTGGAAAGAACCCAGATGCCCCTCAACAGAGGAATGGATACAGAAAATGTGGTACATCTACACAATGGAGTACTACTCAGCTATTAAAAAGAATGAATTTATGAAATTCCTAGCCAAATGGATGGACCTGGAGGGCATCATCCTGAGTGAGGTAACACATTCACAAAGGAACTCACACAATATGTACTCACTGATAAGTGGATATTAGCCCAAAACCTAGGATACCCAAGATATAAGATACAATTTCCTAAACACATGAAACTCAAGAAAAATGAAGACTGAAGTGTGGACACTATGCCCCTCCTTAGAAGTGGGAACAAAACACCCAAGGAAGGAGTTACAGAGACAAAGTTTGGAGCTGAGATGAAAGGATGGACCATGTAGAGACTGCCATATCCAGGGATCCACCCCATAATCAGCATCCAAACGCTGACACCATTGCATACACTAGCAAGATTTTATTGAAAGGACCCAGATGTAGCTGTCTCTTGTGAGACTATGCCGGGGCCTAGCAAACACAGAAGTGGATGCTCACAGTCAGCTAATGGATGGATCACAGGGCTCCCAATGGAGGAGCTAGAGAAAGTACCCAAGGAGCTAAAGGGATCTGTAACCCTATAGGTGGATCAACATTATGAACTAACCAGTACCCCGGAGCTCTTGACTCTAGCTGCATATGTATCAAAAGATGGCCTAGTCGGCCATCACTGGAAAGAGAGGCCCATTGGATTGGACACGCAAACTTTATATGCCCCAGTACAGGGGAAAGCCAGGGCCAAAAAGGGGGAGTGGGTGGGTAGGGGAGTGGGTGTGGGTGTGTATGGGGGACTTTTGGTATAGCATTGGAAATGTAAATGAGCTAAATACCTAATAAAAAATGGGAAAAAAAAGAGTTGCCTTTGTCATGGTGTCTCTTCACAGCAATTAAGCCCTAACTAAGATACTTTTACTTGATGAATAGGGGTCATTATTTTTCTTTATTTTTAATACCTCTTTGTATATGTGTGATATATTCTGAGTGATTTATTCAAGTTAGCTTTACAATTCACTATTTCTTTTGTCAGGTGTGTATAATGTCCTTCTTTTTGTTGTTGTTGTTTATTCTTGGACTCTCTTTATTTTATTTGTTCACTTTACAACCCTATATTAGCTCTTCCTCTCCTCCCAGGATCCCCTCATGCAAGTCCTCCCCCATTCCACCTTCCCCCTCTCTTTTGAGAAGAAGACTTTCTCTGGGTGCCATCCCTCACAGCACTAACAACCCCCCCCCCCACACACACACATCAAGTCCCTGTGGGACTAGGCATATCCTCTCCTGCTGAGTCCAGACAAAGTAGTTCATTTAGGGGAATGGAATCCACAGGCAGGCAGGCAGGCAGGCAGACAGGCAGGCCTAGGTCAGTCCGTGCTTACTCTTTAATTGGCGATTCAGTCTCTGGGAGACCCCAAGGTTCCAGGTTAATTGACTCTGATGGTCTTCCTGTGGAGTGACTGTCCTCTTTGAGTCTCTCAATCCATATCCCAAATCTCCTCTAAGACTCTCTGAGCTCCATCTAACATATGGGTGTTTCCATTAGATGCTGGGTTGAGCCTCTCAGAGGAGAATTCTGCTAGGTTCCTGTCTGCAAGCATAACTGAATATTACTAATAGTGTCAGGAATGTTTTGAGATAGGGTCTCTGTATGTAGCCTTGAGCATCTTGGAACTCATCATGCAGACCAGGCTGGCATAGAACTCAAAAAGACCCATCAGTCTCTGCCTCCCAAATTCTGAGATTAAAGGTGTACCCTTCCATCAATGGCACAGATTCAGTGTTTTGAATACATTGAAGTGTATAGCTTTGCCAAGTTGCTGAAGTTTCACATAGATGTCTAGAGCATGGCAGGAAATTTCATGTGCTACAAAGACTTCCTTCTTTCTTCACAAAGTCAGAGATAATGGCTGTGACTGATGAAGTACTGCCCTGTTATCCCAAACAGGTGAGTAACACAGGTGACTGCTTTTATAAAGACACAGAACTTACATGTTTGCATATGGATGTCAAACATTAAAATACGCCAAGTGATTTCCTGAGCGCTTCATTGCACTTAGCTGATGCTAACTAAGCCCTAGGATAGGAGTGTCCTTGGTACATACTTCAGCTTCTCTGTTTATGAAGCATCCCAGTTATGGGGAAGGAAACTTGTTCAGACTAACCTGAGTAGGATGGTTACAGAAGGACTTAAATGGTTTCCCTCCCGAGTCCTTAAGTAAGGAATTGAGTAAGATGGTGATGAAAAATAATGTTCTGTATGTTATTAAGCAGGTAACATGCCTCAGGTAATTTTCTAGAGAGTTTTGTAAATTAGCTAATTTCACCATCCACAAAATGTCAGTAGCCAGTTTGTACTTCTGCGCTGAACTTGATAGTCAAAACGAAGAAAGGAAACTGAGGCACAAGTTACAACCTGCACAGAAAGTGCATGTGGCTTTAGATTGGAAACCTTAGCATCAGACATTAATAATTCACCCCCCACCTGAGAAATTATCCTTAGGGATGGAGAAAGATGAAATAGTGGTGATCTGTGTGTACTTGTGGTCCAATACAGACAGAGCTGTGTTTGAGCTGAATGATGGCAGTGAGTACGGCAGAGGTACACAGGCATCAATTACGGAGCACAATTCTGAATGTGACACACATGCTTTGTTTTATCTAAGTATTTTTTCTTTCCCACTATAATTTCAATTACATTCAACTCAGTATTTTCCAGTTCAATATTTCTTTTCCTACTTGTATCAGAGACAAGGTCCTGCCTCAATCTCCTAAGGGCAGAGATTATAGTGCCACTACATTCTACACTGCCTGAATAATTCACAAGCACATGTGGTGGGTGTTTTCTCTACAGTGAAGAGCAAACACAGTTTAGCTGCAGTGCAGGGCACCTTACCACTGTCTGTCTGGCACTGTCTCATTTGTAGATGCTTTTTCTGAGGACGTAAATGAAGGGAGTGTTGCACAGGGTGGTCATAGGAATGAGTTTTTTTGAATGCTGCCCTGTTCCTCATTAGCCACCAGGGGCTCCCAGAAGGGTGGATTTCCAGACATGACTGATCTGTAGAGAACCAGCCAAATTCTTTATACATCCTGCCTCCCCTCCTGGAGACACGTTTTGTGGACAGGTGGCTCATATTGGGAATAGTCTGGGGACATGAATGAGACAAACACTAAGTGGCCCACATGGGCACTGAACCTCTAACCTTCGTCTCATTACCATGGAGCTCCTACCATCTGAGCTTCCCCACCACCAACTAATGATGCATCCCATGGAGGCCTGACAACATCAATCATGCTTTCCAGAGCAGAACTCACCACCCTGAGAGTAAGCAGGACCATCAGCAACACAGCAGATCATGAGGGGACATAAGCTATGTTGATGGACAGCTGACTTGATGTTTTTTCCTACTGGCCATTGATTCTTTTGCAGTAGGGTTTTTTTTTTTTAAAGGGCTAGAAGATGCTTAGGAGTTTGCCTTAGATCACACACATTATTGATTTTCATTGTGTGTGTTGGAAAGTGCATACTCATGCAATAGCATGTGTGTGGAGGTCAGGGGCAACTTGTGTGGGTGGTTGTCTCCTTTTACTATGTGTATCCTAGGTCAGGCTTCATGACAAGTGCCTTACACACTAAGATGCCTTTCCATCCCTTAATTCACAGTTTTAAGATGGTGTCTGCATCTTATTCTATATCCTTACCAGTATAGCAGCAACTTGTGATGTCAATAACTCAAGTAGCAGAGCCCTGAGTTTTCTTACATGTTCTTCTTGTTCCACCTTCTTTGTAAATATTTATTTTTATTCTTTAAAAGTTTTATATATGAATATCATGTATTGCATCTATCTACATGTACTGACTAGTTTAGTGTTATCTTGACACAAGTTAGAGCCATCAGAGTGGAGGGAGCCTCAATTGAGAAAATTCCGCCAGGAAATTCTGCTATAAGGCATTTTCTCAATTAGTGATCAGTGGGAGAGGACCCAGTCCATTGTGGGTGATGTCATCCCAGGGATGGTGGCCCTGGGTTTTATAAGAAAGGAGGATGAGCAAACCAATAAGCAGCACCCCTCCATGGCCTCTGCATCAACTCCTGCCTTCAGGTTCCTCTCCTGTTTAAGTTCCTGTCCTAGTTTCTTTGCTGATGAACTACGATATGGAGGAGATAGCTGAATAACCCTGTTTCTCCTCAACTTTCTTTTGGTCACGATGTTCCACTGCAGCAATAGTAACCCTAACTAGGACACTACCATACCTCCCTCCGAGTCCCCCAGTACTTCCGCCCTGTCTTCCTCACAAATCCATGCCATCTTTTAATTTCATTTCTGATATTAATAACCATGAGTTAGTACTACCCTTATGTGCATGGTTGAGGCTATACACTGAGACATGAGAACCCCTAGCACCACATCTCCAAAGGACTCTCTCTCTCTCTCTCTCTCTCTCTCTCAGTAGGTGTCAACTAGCAATAGCTCCTCTGATAGGTGTAGGGTCTCAGAGATCCTGTCTCCATCTATACTAGGATTTTGACTGGCTTGATCTTGTTCAGGTCTTGTACAGGTTACCACAGCTTCTTTGAGTTGATATGAGCAATAGCTATGTGACCTCAGTCACTAAACATGCTTTGGGGAAAGAACATATTTATTATAGAGATCACTCTAGGTAGAAGTTGTTTGTCACATTACCATAACAACTATTAGTGCTGTTATTCAGTTTTTATAACCCTGGGACTTGAACCCAGGGCCTTGTCCATGATATGCAAACGTTTTGTCACTGATCCACACCTAAGCTGTCATCTAACTTTTGATAGTGCATGGGCTGATGCCTAAGCTGACACATGTGAGCTGCACAGTGCCTGAGCTCAGACGGCAGCATCTGAGACCAAGTGTGTGTGTGTGTGTGTGTGTGTGTGTGTGTATGAGAGGTGTGTACATTGGTATGGAAATCATGGTCCATTTAACCTCTGTTTTTGGTTTGTACTCAACACTGAGGGTGTAGAGCCTGACAGGGGGAACTGGCTCTTGTTTTATTTTTTGTTTGTTTGTTTTTGCTTGTTTTTTGTTTGTTTGTTTGTTTAGTGTTGCTAATTTTACCCCAAAAGAATTGGTTTATGAAAGGGAGGAAAAGGTGATGTAATTCAAACACTTCTACCTTGTTCTAATATATATTCTGGAAGCTTCCCAGAGAGATTCCCTGTTGGAGTTTGCAAATAACAAGCGGTCAGATTAGAAAGGGTTAACATCCTGTCAGAAAATGTTAGTTAGAATATGGTGTTGTCCATACCTGTCACCCTAGCTACTATGTACACAGTTGTAGCCACAGGTACTAGGAGGCTGAGCTAGCAGGATCATGTGAACCTAATATTCTGATGCCAGTCTGGGTAACAAATAGAGACCCAAACACCCAAACATTTGTAAATATCCAACAAAATAAAACAAAACAAAAACTCCTTGTAAGAATAAAAATGAAACAAAGTCTACTTCTTTTACATTTGTACAGAAAGTAGGAGGGTCTTCCTACACACTACCTCATAAGATGTTGATAGAAGCCCTGTGGCATAGCCCCATGCTCTTACCCACATTTACAGACTGGTGCAGGTTTGTATGAGAGGTCTAGGTAAATGGGGTAGGGTCATGTAGCTACAGCCTCATTCACTATTGAAACCAGAGTACCTACTCTAAGCCTGTGCTCCAAGCCAGAGATTAACCAATGGAGGGCCTTGGGACCAGTCTGCTGTGTGTATATCGCTTTAGTAAGCTACAGCTGACCTCATCTGTCTATCTGCTATTGGAGACTACAATTGTGATCAGTGGTAGAGAGTATGCTAGAAAGCCATTCTTAGAGACCTGGACCCAGTATGAAATGAAAATATATGGCCTTGTATACCTAAGTCATAAAGAGCAATATTCAAAACAATGAAGATATAGAGTTAAAAGTATACAAGATCTTTGAAAGCCCAGGGCCATGAATAACTGCATAGGTTCCATTTGAGCCCATGGATCCAAATCTAAACTATTTCTATTTGGAATTACAAATCAATTTTGCCCACTTTCATGTTCTCCCATTTGCAGCTCAGGATATAGCTTTGATCGCCATACATTCAGGGAGTGGGTGGAGTGTTTTGAGATGTATGCAACACAAAGGAGCACAAACCAAACCATCAAACAAAAGCTCCATCTTGCAGCCTAAATCCTATTCTTCTCTAATATGTTTTGTTGTGAAAATGCTTCTTTTCAATGAAATTATATGAAAAATAACAAATCTTTGTCTTAGATATTTGTTTAGTTTTGGTCCCTAATTCAAAAAATAAAATCTTTATTGCCAGATGTCAAGAATCTAACTAGAAACTGTTATAGGTAGAACAGTCATGGAGAGATCATACTGGCAAATGGGTGGAGTGAAAACCCAGGTCAAACAAAACCACAGCACAGTGTCTCACACAGATCTTCAACTGCCTTCCCTGTGGCAAAGATCCATATAAATCATGAACATTCACCAGAGTTGAGAATAGAGGTAAAGGAGACAAGAGAGGGATCTTGCCCTGACAACTATCAAACTGAGTCTCCAGTGAACTGAACTGAACTGCCATCACCAAAGCTCCAAACACAACCATTCTTGCACTGACATTAAACTTCACCTTTGGAACTACTCTTTACTACATCCCAGCATAATCCCAGGTGCTCCAACTTGCTGTCACTCAGCCAACGTCAGCTCTCTTTACACTTTACAATCTACATCACTTCTCTTTGGATCTTTGCAACATCCTATTGTGCTGATATTACTCTAGTTTACATACAAGAAAAGGAACCTGACCCTCAAAAGATGAAGATAATTCTCCATATGTTTAGGATACATGGTATAGACAAGTCTGTGACTCTCATTCCTAGGCTCTCTGCAGTTTGACTTTCTTAGTTCATCTCTCCAGCCTGTCCCTGATGAGGCGAGGTTCATCACAATTTAGGGTGACTGCACAATTTAGGAAGCATTTGTGTTGATGAAGATGCATTAGTAATGTCTCTGTTTGAATACATTTGCTGTTTAAGATGATCTCAGTCCTCGGACTCTCTCTCTATATTGCTTTCCATGTTGTTTCTTATGCTTTCATACCTGGCTTTTTAGAATCATGGGGCCAAAGATTCTCATATTGTATCACAATAGGACAGCAACAACAACAACACTAACAACAGCAATAGCATCAACAACAACAACAAGTGCAGCAGCAAGAGCAGCAGCCACAACAGGAGCAACAGCAGCAACAACAATGGCAATAATAGCAACAGCATCATCAGAAACAACAACAACAACAATGGCAACAACGTCATCAACAGCAACAACAGCAACAGCAACAGCGGCAACAAGAGAATCATGTCTTGTTGATCTAATCTGATTACTTGACAATAGGCTATTCTTGTTCTTGTAAAATTGAATCTCTTCTATTATGTTGCCACCTTATTCCTGCCCCTTGCTAAGACAGTTGGTCACAGCACAGTGGGTGACTGGAGACTTGTTAAGTTTCTCGCCCTTTTGTGGTTTAAGCAAACAAGATCATTTTGCTTGAAATTTCTCAGGAGACTTGATTTATTCCTCTTCCATTCCTTTTCAACTCTTAACTCTACAGCCACCCATCTCTTCCTAGACCCTGCATGTCTTTTTGGTATGCTCACTGTGATTCTGTGACAGACATCTGTGGCCTTCAAGGTGCGGGCCATGGCATCTACATCAATATCACCAAGAACCTTGTGAGAAAATTCAACTATCAGGTCGTTCTCTACATTCAAGGCATGGGGAACTCTGGGGATGGGGCTCCACAGCCCTCAAGAGGATTCAGATGAATATTTGTTATTTTTTTGGTGTTTCATCATTAGTCTTTGCAGGTTAAGTAAAAGAACATACTGGGAGGATAATTTTCTCACATGCTACCTAGTCTGGATGAGGTCAGATGTTATAGCACTGAGACAATGACATTAAGGCCAATATATCATTGGAAAATGGTTATATCCTATTGGAATAGAATGGTTAGTTCTGCTTGAGATGATCTCACTTTAGGTATTTCAAATGCACGGTGTTCAATAAAGGATGTGATCACATAGTACTGGGAGAGCAGATATTAAGAATATGAAGAGTAAAGATTAGAGAAGATAGATGATTCTAAAATGTAGTCTACATAAACCTATCCAGGGGTCTACTGAATTTGAACTCACATCCTACATTTTTTTTTCTCATGCTCAGAAATGCAGTCTACATTAACTGTATTCACTGCCTCCACAGTTCCAAGGTAGACCACTGTTGCCCTGGGAAGTCATTTGCACCCTCACATATTCTCAGCCTCTGCCTTTAGAGGAGTCCAGGCAGGTATACCAACTGGCTGTTTCAGGCCTAGTTTCCTGTAACTTCCCAGAATCACAAATTGCACTTTCCAATGGAAATACTTTCTGAAAAATTTCACCTATTGATCTAATTCTTCCTTATTCCTTCATCCTTGTTTCTTCCCATCTTCTTCCTCCTTGCTTCTCAGTGGGCTTAGTGGATTTGCAAATGCAAATCATCTGATAGAGCCTAAATTTGTTCTTCTTCTAAGCCAAACTGCAATTACATGCTTGGTCCCAGGATCTAAGGTGTGTGTGTGTTTGTGTGTGTGTGTGTGTGTGTGTGTGTGTGTGTGTAATGCTTCATATGGATAACCAATTTAATAGGTGATGCGATTAACTGGGAGCCTTTAGGCACACCCTTGTGGGATCATCTAGATAGGATTAATCCCTGGGAATGACTATGAGGGATTGTTTTCATTAGGTTTACTAAGATAGGAAGACCTATCTAAAATATGGGTTCCCTAGGCTCAAGTCCTGGACTGCCTTAATTTATGACTTTCTTTGCTCTGTTACTATGAAACTCCATGAAGCAGCATCCACGTGTGAACGTGGAACCTGGGATAACTTAGATCCATGTTTCCTCAGCCAAAATCACATATATTTGGCTCCAGAATAAACTACTTTTTATCTCTTTTGAAGGGAGAGCTTTGCGATTGTGTATGTGTGTGTGTGTGTGTATGTGTGTGTGTGTGTGTGTGTGTGTGTGTGTATGTGTGTGTATGTGTGTGTGTGTGTGTGTGTGTCCCCACAGAAGAAGGAGACTTTAGTGCTTCCCAGAGTCAAAGATGATTTGAGAAAGGACATTTGCTACAGGTGAACTGAACTGAGTTATAGTAGTGACCCTTTGAGGAGTTGTTCATACGGCATGCTTCCATCTGAATGTCAATTATTAATCAGTGGGCAGAACCGTCTCCCCTAAAGAGACTCTTTGGCTAGGACAAAGGATGAAATAAGTGTTCAACTTCCCTCAACTCTCTACATGTAATTACTTATACTGTTTTAATACTCTTTCTGTGTCTGCTTAGATACTTCTTGAGGAATTATGTAGGTTGGGGGGACAGTTTTCCTTTCCCATTCCTTTCCTCAGAATTGCAGACAGAAGTACTGGGCACTGTATCGCAGATAGAGCAGACTTGAGAGAAACTCAACCAACTAGATCACTAATACTCAAGCAGGCTCCCAGAATCCCCACAACCATTACGGAATGCTATGGGGCTTTGTAGAACAAAGAAAGAACAAAGAGCACCGGATACACAATAGGCTTGGCTGTGATGGTGTGCACTTCCATCTCTCTAGGCTTCCCACAGTGAAAAGGGAATGAGCTTTACAGGACACATACAAGGAGTGCAGAGAAACCCAGGATGGGATCTTAAATTCCTTAAATCTGAGCCTGTCCTCCAGATAGAGACCTGAAGCAAAACAATCAGACACACTGGAGTCATAAATTAGGATGGTTCTGAATATTCAAGATTCTTTAGGAAGGACCAACCACAATGACCGGCACAAGACTCACAGTGAGGCAAAATATGCTGAAGATGGGAGTGAGAGGCAGAGCGAGCAGGAGCTTTGCACCCTGATCCAGCATTGCAGGGGATCTGATTAGGTCCTGCTAAGTCCTCTCCTGAGATGTTTGCCTATCAGAAGAGACAGCGAGGGATGCCTCACCCACAGGTGAAACACCCCGCTCCTTCTGGCAAGTTAGAGCAGCTCATCATGTCGTACAGCAAATCAATTTCAGAGCATTTGTTCATTGGCATGGAGCAAGCTCATAGGTCACAGCTTCAAATTCAGGTTTGTAATAAGTGAAGAGCATTATCTCACCTGGGAGAGACTTCAGATGACCCTGCATGGCCTCATACAAAATGAGGCTTCAGTCTCAGCTCACTTCTTCATAAGAAATGTCTGCATCGCTCAAAGGAAGCTGGCAGTCAACGGAAGGAAACGGTAGACACTTATACCAGGCCTTACCTTGTCCCGTGATGATGCAAACAATAGGAACATGCCTGGTTTGGTCATGGGGATGGAAAGTCACAGGCATTCAAATCATCACCAGGGCCCCTTCGCCAGCATGAAATTCAAACTGTAGAGAAAGAGAAAAGGCATGAGTGAGTGAGTGAGAGGCTCAAATTAGTAACCAAACATGGCTCTGTTTCCTAATGCTCATTCAGACAGAGGTTTGATGGCTGGAAATTATTGAAATGAGGCAGATGTCAACGGATGCTGCAGACACAGCTCCTTCCCAGCAGCAGTGCTATGTGCCTATCTCCCCAGTGTCCCTGTTAAATACCCCTAACGTGGAGAGTCTTGAAGGACCTGCTGGGGAAACCTTCCTCTTTGTTACTGGCAGGAACAAATGGAGACAGTTTAAAATGGTGGGACTGGATTGAGTCCAAATCTCAACACTCATTTTTCAATTGTATTCAAGGAAGTCTAGTCTCCTGTTCACCCCAGGCAGGAACATTGAGCAAAAGGGAGAGGGAGAGACAGGGAGAAAGAGAGAGTGATGGAAAGGGAGAAGGAGCAGGAGAGGGAGGAAGCAGGGAAAGGGAGAGAGGGAGAAAGGGGGAGCGCTCTTCTCCCTATGTTAGCTTATGGATCCTTACCTCCACTGTCTAGGATTGCAAGCAGCTTCCAACTATAACTGGGTCTGTTCTTTTCATTTTCAGTCCAATCGATATATGCATTCATGAGTTAAGGAATATACAAGCTCTTATGTGAGGCTCTGGAGTCTTGTCTTGGAAATGTGGGCCTCAACCCAAGGCATTCCAGATTCTGAAAGAGGCTGAAAGTATGATGGGAGATATCCACATTCCTTTTTTCAAATCTAGAAGCATGAAACTGATTTGCAATGTTTTGTTGGCTCCAAGGACTGCAGTGTAAGCCGGTAAAGGACTCACAACATTTCCTTCTTGGGGCAGAGGGTGACATGGGGACATCTGGAGGTAACAAAACTTGTCAGAAATAGTATAATAACACCTAACTCTTAAACCATCAGGGCAAGCCTGAGACAGATATTGAAACAGAGGCTTCTCGAGTAGAAATACGACTTTGCATTTGTCCAGTATATCTCACCACACGCAGCTAAGAGTTTTTAGGGTATCTTTGAGTTCTAAGATGCTCCCAGGAAGATGTGCCTGCCTTCCTTTTGCAGGAGGCAAAGGGAGGAGATTGCATGCATCCTTAGAGCAAAAGTCAAAGGAGGTATTTGTCCACTTTCCCAAGATTTAGAATAATGAGAAAGACCAGAATTGGTGGGAAGACATGATGACCTCTTCCTGAAGACTTCAGGGCGTTGGTGTTGCAAACTCTGCCCATATGACTTAGTGTTCTACTTTAACTATTGCAACCAAGTTCCACATTGGAAAGTATATAAGAGAAAGCCACTTATCCAAGATGGTACCTGACTCACTGTCCCCTTACATACTGTGTAGAAATGGATTAGTTAGATGTGTGCTTTTTCTCCTCCTTCATCAGTAAAGGAAACAGGAAATGATTTCACTAACTTTATATACGTCTTAATACATCAGTTTTTCAATGTAAAACGTTGAAGTACAATGTAAGGAATACATAAGATTAAAAAAACATGCTTTTGAATTCACATAGCAATGCTTTTTTTTTCAGGATCCATTATTGATGAAATGTCTTCAAGATTCTCTGTCTCTGTCTCTGGAATTACCTACTCCTTGTTCATCTTAAGTGTTTGTTGTTTATCTGTCTGTTTATATTTTTTCTATTCACTTCCTGATTTTTCAGTTGTAAGTCTATGCTTGAAATCCAACACACAAGGAGGTTTGTTATCAGTTATGGTAAAGTGGCCATCTTACAGACCTGTTGGGGAACTTATTTCTCCAGACAAGTGCAAGAAGCTATAATAGAAAGTTCCAGTGGCAGCTGTAGGGTCATCGTGAGTCATTTGCTAGAATCACATCCCTGGAAAACGGTTCCATCTTTTTCATCTTCTTAGAAAAAGATGCACAGAATCTTGTAAGCTCTATAATGTGGTAAGAGATAAGTATGTGAAGTTTTTTCTAGCCACTAAGCTAAATTACCTAAATCTTGGAAATTTAACTGTGAACGATCTCTATACAACGAGTAGAATATCCACATAGTGTTCCTAAAAGCTTGCACTGCACAAAAAAAAAAAAAAAAAAAAAATGCCTGAGTTAGGAACAAGCCAGTAGAGCTTCCGACCATGGACTTATGAATCCATGCACTTTCTTAGCTCTCTGACTTGGTTCTCCGAGCTTCATATCTATAAGCACCAAGACCAGGTGCTCAGACAGCACTTAGTGACAAAACAGATTAGAATTTGGGGTTCAGTCATCAAAGTTGTGATAAACAACACCGGGCATTAATGCAGAAAACAGATTGAGCTTTTTAATGGGACATCAAATAAGAGTTTATTAGCATCTATTAGGTTCAACCCGAACCTCAGGAAGTAGCATTAACGAGCATCATATATCAGACTGTCTGCTCTTAGATAACAGTATCCCTTAAAACCAGCAAGCCATACAGTGCTTCATACTTTTTACCTTTATCTTTAGAATTAGCTGACATTCTCTCCTGTCACACTGGCCTTACTATTAGTAATAGTGAACCAATTTATAAACCCATTAGTGACACTTTTTCCAGAAGATAAAAACAGTCAAAATTATCTGGCAGCAATTAATCTTAATGGCTGTATGCAGTAAACAGCAATGGGCTAATTCCAGTTCTGTCAGCCCCATCAAACAATCCCGCATTAGGCAGCTTTTCAGTGATCCATTAAGCATATTCAGAACAACAACAAATTCAATGCTGAAGGCATGTGCACTAAACATTACAACAGTGATCTTCTGAAGCCATCATTATCTCTTAAATACTACTTCCCCCATGTATTATCATTATGCTGTACATTAGAAATACTTTGATTAAACTCCCTTAATTCATAACAGACAGCTGCAGACCATTTATGCAGTTAATCTCAACACAACAGCTATTGAGGAAATATAACAAATGAAGGCTGTAAACTGGAAGTCATTACTATGAAAGATGCGGGTTTTCTAGGCCTCCTAGAGCAGAGTGCATCAGGATGGTCTTTGGGCCTATGATAATGGGAATGAGGCCGTTAATGACCTTCTACTTTCCTGTACCATCTGCCCCAGGAGAGCTGTGCTGGAGGCTGGGCATGCGATTGCTTTAGGCTGAGCCATGTTCCCTGTGTATTGACCAACCCAAGGATTTTAAAGAGGGGAACCAAAGCCATGGTTGACTTGAATTTCTCAGCTTTGCTATACAAAATCAAGGGTTTGGTTGAGTACAATCAATCTCACTGATTTCTCGGAGTCCTTACTCTAGTGCCCAAAGGAGCTCCGCTGTGTGTCATTAGCAATAGCTTGGGGTTTCTTTTCCAACAGTTAGTGTTTTTTGAGTTTGATCCTTTGCATTTGTGTGGCACACACACACACACACACACACACACACACACAAACACACACACACACACACACACACAAACACACACACACACACACACACACACACACACAAAGCACCCCACTAATATTTTTAGAAACCTTCTTGTCAATGTTCTATTTTTATACCAATTCAGAATTTATTAATTTATATTTTTGCATAATAGCAACATTTTCCTTCAAATCCACAAGGCCACTTCCAGTTTTACATTTTTGTAGAATCTAATCTGCTTGGGCAGAATCAGATGAACAAGAAATCTGCATCAATTTCCTTGCTGCTCCACCTTCCCAGGCCCTTTCCTTCACAGGTAAAGACCATAAACATACCATGAATAGGCTCTATGTGCCAGGAGCCTTTCCTTCTTCAGCGATAATTTCAAAGCCTTCACCACAGACACCGTGTCTACCTTCTGATGAACTGGCCAAGCAATTAAAACATAAATTTAGAGCCCCCTCACCAACTCTGACAGTGCTTACTGCTTTTGGGATTGGCTTAAGTGAATTAAACACTGATTCATATATAAGTCCACACCATTGTGGAGTGATAAGGCCCAGCTTTTAGTGTGACAGACCAAAGTCTGTAATGGTTTAAAATGAACATCTGAAGAATTTGCCATGTGGTCATGTGTCCATGAGCACAGAACTAGTCATGTATGCTGCTCTATATCCTTCAGAGACCTCTGGTGCAGTTTAGACCCTCCCTCCCTTCTTCTTCCATCCCCAGAACTCAATGCCTTTTAGATGTGAAAGTCTTGAGGGACTTTTGCTAATTTTTTCTTTATTTTATTTTATTTTATTTTATTTTATTATTATTTGCCTTAAATCGGTTTGAAAAGCACAGATGAGTGCTGGTGTGTGGCGTCCTTTGCTCCGGAAGCTTCACCCAGGGAGGGACACAGCTGGTCATTCCCATAGCCACACATCCAAGTGTTGACTTCGAACCCCAGTACAGCTTTGTAACAAGCAGGGTTTTCACCTATTTTGATAAATCTTTCTGTGTTTAATACATAGGCCATTGAGCTAATAAAGCTCCATGTTCTGCAGATAGGAAAAGTCTGAGTGAGCATTGTGCCCCTTCCCCCTTAGACACAGCGCGTGTGCTCATAGCTAAGGCTCCGAGAAGGTGGAGAGAAAGGGAAGCCTGGTTAACTGTAGTCAGCTCAGCATGCCCAAGCCTATTGTTCAGTCTCACTTCTTTTTTCTAACCAGAATAAGTGTTGCTTCATAGAAGGGCATTAGCTTCCTTCCTTCCTTCCTTCCTTCCTTCCTTCCTTCCTTCCTTCCTTCCTTCCTTCCTTTTCCTCAAAATTAATGCATGGCAGAAAAGAGCAGTTGTAAATTGATTAATTTTCCCCCCGATTTTTCTAGGTCTTGCTTTAGCATAAAGATACTGTTGACCAGTGGCTGATGGTGAATGTAGTCAGGTTTGGAATACACGAGCTTGTTTGACTTCGATTCCTGCTTTTCAAAGGAAACCCGAGGGTGACAGGACTTCACGCAGAAAGGTTCACCACTGGCAAAGAAGGTTTGGCACATGCAGTAATAATAATTTTGCACCTGGGGCTAAACATTTAGAGAATTGAAACACCTGCTGATGGCCTTGCCTGTGGATGGGATCTCTTTACTTCTACCACAATGCCAGCCTCTTGAGTTCTACCTACATACCTAACCAAGTTCACACTTCTGGGCATGGTCCGTCCTCACCTGAACTTGCGTTTGCGTCTTCGTCTTCCCTTCCTGATTGGCTCCAGACCAGCTGACGTCCTCCTTATGAGGTCTCATACCATGCAATCCCCTCCTTTCTTTCTTAACACATCCTTCCAGTGGTGCACACCAAGTGCTTGTATCATATTTCTGCCAGTCTTGGTCTGTCACTAGACACAGCACTGATACTCAGGAGTTCTAAGTCACCCTCAGTGAATGGCTCACAGCAGGCATCACAGGAGGTTCTTAAAATATCAGTGGAATGAGTGAACTGAATAGACAGACATACTGAGCAGAGCACATACTCCTTGTTCTGGTATAGTGGAGAACTGCAGAGTTCATAAACATACACAGGCACTCACTGTGGAAGCCTAGTATGCTGTAATCCCAGCATTAGGTAGGCTGAGTAGGTAGTGTGAAAGTCTGGGGTTAGCCTACACTAGCCTCAAATACACACACACACACACACACACACACACACGAGAGGGGTGAATGAGGAGAAAGATTTTGTACTATAATATAGAGTGAAATTAAAGACGAGTTAATCATACGCTCATGTTCACAAATGTGCATAGATTTTAAGCTGAGCATTTACAATAAGTCTTTTGACTTTTAGCAACATGGACTACCTCCCTGACACTGGTCAGTTTCATGGAGTCGCCACAGATGTGAGATGCTGGTTCCCATTCTTCTCTGAGTTTCTTGCTCTTGGTTGGTCTTCCCTCTTGAGCTTTAGTCTGGACCTGATGGCATTTGGTTTGTGTTTGAATGTATGGCGGATACTTCCTATCAGACACTTTAGGGTGGATGCTCATGTCTTCTCAGCTGGTCTCCCATTGCCCAGCTCTGCTTTCTCGTTGCCAGTACATCCTAATGTTGTGGCAGCTAGGTGTGGGTTGTCAGAGAGTACTGAAGGACTCGGTTTTCTGAGGTTCCCAGGGAAGGATTTATTCTAAAAGAGGAGGGGCAGCCATTCACCCATGGCGAGGCACACTACCAATTTCTCCTGAGGAGGTAGAGTGGCTGGTTCACCAAAGGAAAATAAAGGAACTCAGCCAAGCTCCCCACACACCTCCCTCCCAAAGCCAAGTACCTTCTGAGCCTTCCTCTGGATCATTAAGACTGCAGCTCTGCCCATGGCAGGCTGAGCACAGAGTCCCCCCATAAATGTTGACCAGCTTACTCCTCGGCTCCTGTCAATGGTTCTTTCATTCCTGGGAAAGGTAGAAAATTCTCTTAAACAGCAATGTAATACTGAATGTTTTTTCTAAGTCTCTGCCTGAAAACATAGTGAGGAAAATTGGTGCACCCGTCTAAGGCTATTAAAAATGATGTTTTAAAAAGTGTAGTGAGTCTGAGAACACATGTGCTTTCTACCTTCACGCCGCATCAGGGACCCACAGCTTCTTCCTCCAACGGGAATTTATTGATGGGCTGAGTCAAATAAGTTCAGCAAATATTTGGTAAGTGCGCAAGACATTTAAGGTGCTATGCTAGGAGTTTAGTAGACAAACAAAAATGGAACATGGGCCTTGTTTTCAAGGAATTTGGAATATGGTGCCCAGAGACAGGATGTGCTATGATGAACTCTTGATTGTGAGTTTTAAGCTAGACATTTTCATTTCTCCTTAGTAGATGCTTTTCTTCTAACCAAGATGGATTCTCATTCTTTTATTCAAATGTCAATCTTGTACATTTATAGCAAGCTACACTGTGTTTATTGGTTCAGTACAAGCTTAAATTTTGGTCCACACTTCTCTCAATAAATATTTGCTTAATGACTAATTGCTATGTACTCTCGATTGATCCAAGACTCATTGAGATTCCAGAGAACAGGAGTTCAGTACACATATACTTTTTAGTATGCACACATACACACATGTGTGGGATGTATACATGTAGCTGTATGTAGTTGGCCCTTGGTATTACACCATGAGTTAACTAAAGGCAGACCATAGACATTAAAAAAGGAAAAAAAAAAACTTGTATCTTTGATAATCATGTGCAGACTTTCCCCCATCAATATTCCCTAACCAAAAGGTATAGTAATTACTTGTATAGTCTTTAGATATTATAAATAGTATAGAGATGATTTAAAAGATATGAGGATGTGAATCATTATTCACAATATATGAGTGTGTATTATTCACAATATATGAGTGTGTATTTTCGTATGTATGTGTGCTTATAATGTGGTCAAGCATATGTGGCTAAGCATGTGTGTGTATGTGTGTGTGTGTGTGTGTGTGTATATATATATATAT
>NC_000067.6:42251510-42359010 GCF_000001635.26 Mus musculus | reverse complement strand
TATTTGGAGCCGAGTTGAGAGGTGCAACAGCCCAGCTGGTCCGTGTCTCAGCTTGCTCTACTATCCTCTGCGTTCCACTGAGCGTGCCCATAGGTCCTCCTTTTAAACCTTCTGCTCCATAACCCTCTCTATGTCTCCTGGGAATATGGTTTGAGACCATCATTGTGTAAGAAAATAAAGTGTCTTTGGTGTTCTATGAGCACAGGGCTTTCGTCTGTATCCTGAAGAGGCTCATTTTCATATAAGACCCAGGGGAGCTGCAGGCTAGCAGGGTCTCCATAGACGTTGCCAAAGTAGTCTCCATTGTAGGGTTGGTTGTCTGGGACGGAGGAGAGATGTCCTGTTGTATGCTTCTAAAGGTGTAAGGAGAAAGTGGGCCTTCTAGCAGTTTTGATGGGAAACACAGAGCAGGATTCTAGGAGATACCGATTTAAAGATGGGAGAAAAACACAACAAAACAAAACACACATTTTCAATGAGCAACCTTGCAATTCTTAATGTGGCAGCAGTGTTTTATATGCTGTGTATTTTATCTTAATGTTTTATTGTAGTGGGTCTGGCTTAATGTTGCTTGTACTCTAATGTTGATTTGAGTCCCCTAAAATGGTTTGCACAAGAGAATCCACACCTAAGATACTGAGGGGCCCTGCCCCTCAGTTAATTCGGATTGATAAATAAAGATGCCAGCAGCCAATAGCTGGGGAGAAGAGACATAGATAAGGTTTAGGTTTCCCGTGGTTGGGACAAAGAGGAAGGAGCAGGAAGGAGAGAGCCACCAGGCCTTGAAGAATGTGCAGGAGTAGGAGAAAGGAAGAGACAGGAGTGGCCATGGGATAGAGAAGCAAGAAGAGTCATCATGGCCTCAGGGACAACAGAACACGGCACAGAGGGTTGCTTGGCTGGAGCTAAGATCAGCCTAGATGAAGCATAGTAAGTAATAACTTGGGTTATTGATGGGGGGTAGATCCTAGTAGCATGGAGGGTAGGCATCTCCCAGCTATTGTGCTGCATGAGGCATACTTAAATATGGAGGCCGTGTGTGTGTCTTTCATCTGGGAATATAAATGGTCAAAGGTGGGAAGGAGCCCCATGCCTGGCTTTATTAATTATCTGTAGCAACACTTCATATCTTTTCTTGAAGTGCTTTAAGAAGAGAATTTTTCTTTTTTTTTCCCAAGTATCTTACATATGAATCTGCTTGCTAACATCCAGAAGTTAGGGAATGAATTTTGCCCCTGCATAGCGCATCATTAAACATAGGTACATGCAGGCCACTAGACTGAGGCTGCATTTAGGGTATTTAAGTGGGAAGATAGGAGAAAAACTGTTCATACTAACTGGAAATTTGTTTATCTATCACGAGAAGACAGAAACATCTTATCTTAAAGGAGTAAATGGAGGCCTTCAAGATAGGTGTGTTACTATCTGTTACGGTCACACCTGTCTTGAGGCTTTTCGTATGGTCACAGCTTTTGTAGCAGGTAGGCAGCTAGTTCAGTGATGTAATCTTGAAGGACCCAACTAGGTCCAGATCTAGGTCTTCCCTTTGCCAGCTCTGTGGCATCAAGCAAGTCACTTGGCTTTGAGACACTCAAATTACTCTATAAAATCAGGGTGGAAACAGCAGAAACCCAACCTCCAGGTTTGTTCCAAGAAGTTCACACAAACCATCTGCTGGGCACAGCATCCTGACTATGATCAACCTTTTACAATGGCTATTGTAACTTAAGTGTGTTTCTCTTAGAAACCACAGCACAAGCAACCTATGCTTGAGTTGGTTCGTATCCTCAGAAAACAGATTCAAGTACCACAGATTCTGTTCCTCCCACTTGACAATGCTTCTTGGGTGGCCATGAGCCAAGCAAAGTAGGAAGCATTTTGAGATATTTGCTACCCATATACTCAAGTAGTAGTATACTTGGACGTTTCTGCGATTTCTAGCTATCATAGCTTTAGGTTATTTTTACATTACTCATTTTATTCCCCATGCCTGTAAAATGGACAGGGAACACTGAATTATTTGGGCCCAGACAAACTGCTCACTATAGCAATTAAATTAGGTGACATCCACACACCTGCCACCTGAGGGTTGGAAGGATTATTATCTGAGGGAGGAGTCACCACAGAGACCATCACATTGTAGTGCTCCTTTCGGGGAGAGGAGGGTGGACTGCGACATCTTGGCTTCGGTGTTGACTGGTCAGTCTCTCCCTTTGAGCTTCACTCCAGTGGTAAAATAAGCTTTGGTTTGCAGACAGACAATGCAGAGGTATACGCTCTTTGTTCTGCTGGGGCTGAGGAGATAACGAACCTGGGCTTCACATGGTTGGAACCAGGACTCAGACACAGAGGTCTGTTGCTACTTCTCGTGCTGAAGGTGGACCTGGGAGTCAGATCGTCAAAGCCAGGCTCCTGGATCCTCTCAGGCACTCATGGTGAGGGACTAAAGGTGGGAAGGCATTAGCAAAACTGGACTGGAAACATTCATGAGGTATGACATGAAGCATCCAGCGTGGGCTTCCTTCTGGCCCAGGAGTCTCTCTGAAGCAGGTTTCTAGTACTGTAAAACAGTCTTCACTCCATGGGGATAACAAAGAAATATAAAAATAAGAAATTTGTTTATTTGAGTTCTTATAGTAAATCACATTTCGAGTAAACTTTTAGAAGGGTTTCTGGTTCCAGATATTCTATATCTTCGTTCTCTGCAGTGGTTAAAAATGCTAATCAAGTCATTACAATTTAACACAAAGTATCCTCTCAATGTTTGAATGGTTTATTACATTTGGTGCATTTTATTTAAACCTTATTACTCATTTTTTTTAAACACTAACATTGAGAAATGAGTGACCTTGTGGAGATCTGAGATGTGTGTCTACAGAAAGAAATTATTGCAGATTGTGGGTCAAACAATTTTTAGAACCACAGCTAAGGAGAATGCAGAATGTTATAGGTGAGGAGTATTTGCCTTTAATGTTTTTTCAACTTACATCAAATTGAAGAGCTGTCCCCTAAGTGAGGCAGCAGCCAGGTGAAGCCCAATACAGGCATGGCTGTGTTCAGTAGCCTCTCTTCTTTGTTCCTACAATAAAGTCCGTGGTTGTGATGCTCACAGTGTATGAGACCTAATGTCCTACCATGCTGTCCCCTATTTCTATTCAAGAGTCATACCAAATGCTAAGTTATACTTTCTTCAATAAAAGAAAAAGAAAAAGATTTAAATAACACTGCCCCCGTGCCCCTCAATTCTCTTGGTTTTCTGAAATCAGAATGAATCAACATAACCAATAAGGAACCTGCTAGAAACTTGTATCCCAGAGTCGAAGTATCTGGAAAGACTAATCCATTTCTGATTTTTTTTTTTTAAAGCTATGAAGCCGCAGCCCTGTTTACATTCCAGTGAAGTAGTTTAGTAATTTATAGCTAATTTGTCAATGGGCATGCAGCTGTAGGCTGTGCAGTTTGAAAACAAAAAAAGAATATACCTCTCCCTTCATGTTTACATAGGCTCTGAAAGCCTGGTGTAGCGCAGGATGCGAGCCCCCAGAGTCATTAGGAAGGTCCACCAGCCTCTGAGGGTGGAGGGATGTTTGCATTATAACCCAACACATCATTAAGGACACAATTGTTATTTAATGTGGCACAATCATCTTTCTACCCTTCGTGAAATGCACTTAAGTAATTACCTTCTTAGCTCATTGCCTTTGTGAGCTGCCTACTTAGAAAGGGTTATATCTAAGGAAATATTAAAAAAAAAAAAGCCTGCCTCACACAATTGCCCCCTTTAAGCTGGATTGTATTTATTAACATATTCACGATGAAGATCATTTTTCCCTACTGCCCTGAAACAGTGAAGGGACTCCAAGATAAATCAATGCTTTAGAGCACTGGCCCAGGTTCAAGAGGCTAAGACCATGTTAGCCAAAGGCTCTTTTGCTTCAGCCATCCAACAATAAATAAATAAATAAATAAATAAATAAATAAATAAATAAATACGTACATACATACATACATACATACATACATAATCCTATACCTGTCCGGTGTGGGACTCCATAGCTTCAGCTAGATATCTGTTTAAGTCAATCAATTTCCTTTATCAATGTCAAAACACTATTTTGAAACTTGCCCTGGCTTTCTCTTTTGAAGACAAGAACAAATTTGTGGTGAGAATAGACTTTTACAAACCCAGAGAGCTCACTAAACTGCCACAGTGTCTCCTAACTGGTGTACTTTTGAGGACGAGCTTTGATTTGTCCAGATATTAAGATGGAAGAGTTAAAGAATGCACAAAACTTATTTTCAGAGCTCATTTAAATGTCTTTCAAGAAGATTTTTTTTTTTTAATGACGTGTCCGGGATGAGTCTGCATGCAGAGAGATTTTTGAATCATTTAAGGAAGGCAGAGAGCCCAGGCACAGAATTGAAATCACTTGAAAATGCACATCTGCATTTTAAACTTTAGGCTCCCTCTCAAAACACACCGTGCAATTGTGTTTACTATAAATACAGAGAGGTAAGTCTGAAACACCTTTATCTTATTTGGCCGCTCTGTGTCTGAGCCTCTTTGTTTGAACAGAAATGTCAGCTGTATTTTACTTTATTATATAAAAAAGTTTCGGAATTTAATTAAGGGTCAAGTACCAGCAGTCGATAAATGCAACAGCTAAAGAGTATTTCTGATCACTCTGAAGTCTGCAATCATGAAAATTATTATCATTGAGTAAAACTGGTCTCAATGATGGTGGCTGTGAGATGGATTCTGTGTTACTCAGCCGTCATTTACATAATAATGGGTTCCAGTTCTCATCAGCACCTTTTGTTTGTACAGTGCTTACTGCTACAGTAAATTGTCAAAATGTCATCCCTCTCCAATCAGCCAGAAAATATCAACAGTAAACAAGGCACAGGAAGAAATTCTCTGATTTGAAGTGTAGCGTCGGAAGAGAAGAGCTGAAGTCTCTGTGATCGCATGAAACATGTTATTGTGGTGTCCCCATAATACAGCCGCCCAGCAAATGAAAGCCACTTCTTTCTCCTGCCACCTCCACCCAACCCCTTTAATGAAAAAATATTACTCTGCCACTGAGGTCACTGGAAGCCCAGGACCATTTCTGGGCATGTGTGGATTCACGTATGGACTTGTCAATACCACACTGTCCCCTCTTACTAGGATCAGCCTTGCCCATTTCTAGCGGGGGTATGGCAGATTCGAGGGGGTCTAGGTCTTTCCGGTTTCCTTGTCTATGTCCAGTTTTGACTCTTGGCCAGTGTGACTGCAGAGAAGGAAGGAGTTGTGTGTGAATTTGGCCCAGGACCTGGCTGCTATCAAATTGGGCAGACACGGAAAGGCTCCCGTCATTGGCCCAAGGGGAACCTTTCTTGTCTCAGCTATAAAGCAAGGATCCAAGCTGGAAATTGGCCTCGGGTGGCAGTGGACCTGATATCATCCACCCTCTGTATTAATAGTTGGATGTTATTGAACTCAGAAGCCAGGGACCAAAAACAGAGTCACAAATTTGGGGCATCACGTCCCGGTGTCTGGTTTCAAAATTAATAGTAATTTTTTTCATCAACGTATTTTTCTGTTCCGGAGTGAATCCTCTGCAGAATCAGGAGAGGATGCGGGTGAATTAGTACAGCAAATGCCTTCTAACCACTATAGTTACCAAGTATGTTAAAATTAAAGACTTCACATTGTGTTTGAAATAAAAACGAATATCGTGGCACCCTGCCAAGAGTCCTAGAAACCACTCTTGTGTGGAATTGAAACATTTGGCTCATATAATACTTAATTTATTTTTATGAAATGACACGTTATATAAATGTATGTTTAAAATAGAGAAGCACAACATTTTTTTTTTCAGTAAATTTCTTTGTATTCTGGCTTACACAGCTACACATAGCTATGGCACAGCTAAACAGAATAACAGCAAGAACAACAACAGCAACAACAACAAAACCCAGTAAGTTTTCCCAAAATGTTTCTTTTTAGGCAATGTACCCTCTCAAATATTTCAAAACACGGCCCTGTAGTGAGCTTGTAGTGAGGTTGCTTGAGGCAAGGCTCTGGGGAAAAGAAAAAAATCCCAAGAGTTTTAGAATCTATTGAAATGAAGTGTTGACATCAGGAATATTCTGTATTGCTTTCCGTTTCTTGCCGTGTACTTTATTTTGCTTGGCTACCTTTAATTTTCCTCCTCTCCCTCGCTTCTCTTTGCAAATCCAACATTGTCCAAACCTTTTGGATTAAGAAGCTTGGCTGAACTTAAGCGTTGCAGTGCTGTGGTGATGCGTCTGTGATGGGGGGCGAGGGGGGGGGAGCGGCACTGCGTTTGTAGTGGGGAGGGGGGCGAGAAGCCAGGCAGTGCAAAGAAATAGGGCTGATCAGCAGTAATTACCCTGACACCTCATGCAGTACACGGAATTAACTCCTAGGACTTGGGGCCGAATGAAGAAGTTGATGTCTCTCGCAATGAATGCATCAGTGGCTGAACCCATTACCAGTTTAAACGGAGATGGGAATTTACAATACACTGTTTTCTTCGGGTTGGGGAATGTAGAGCGGTGTGGAGAAAATAAGAAAGTAATTCAGGATGCCACAGCAAGAGCCACGTGTATTTCTATTGAGGCTTTTACTTTTTGATTCCGTAGCCTTCCTGTATTATGTAAATAAAAGTGGAGGGCCCTGGCAAAGGTTGTCTGGAAAAACAGAAGTTCATTGTCTTAAAGAGGAGGTTAGTGTGCCACTAAAGTAGTGAAGGTATTCCACGACTGACTTATAGCTAGGGAAGTGCTGGAAAAAAAAAATGCACAGCAGAGGGGAACATTGCTCAAAAGGCAACTAGTTAGCAGCTGCCACCATGACCTTTAACTGCATCCATGGTAACTGGGCTAAAGATGGAGTTCCATTTTATTATTCTCACACCCACAATGTTAAGCTTGTGAATCCCATTGCAATTTAATGGCTGAAATCAGAAGGCAGATCTGTGTTCATTGGACCAGTGCCGATACCCTCTTAGCTAATGAGCGCAATAAACATTTTCATGCCAGGAAGGCAGTGCGTGTGGAAATATCATGACATACAGAAATGTACACCCAAACACAAAGAAATGGCCAGTGTTTCATATGGCTTTGCATATTCCAGCATTCAAAGCCAACCAACCATCTTTTTAAGAAAAGGAATTAAAAAAAAATAGAAGAAAAAGATTGTTAGACTATTAAAATCTGCGGCACACCACAAAGCTTATTGTGGACGAGCAGACTGAAGAGTTAAGAATCTGGAGCCAATGACTGCTGCTTCCCATTCTATTGTTTTTTCTTAATGAATCTTATTATTTATTACTCTGTGCTTCCTTTGCTATGGCTCTCATGTGCTGGCATCTTCCCCCTGTGGTAGTTCTGTGGGAAACAGTGTGGAAGCGGGACCCACTTTTTTTTTTTTTTTTTTTTTTTTTTTTTTGGTACCAATGAAGATGCTTCATTGAGAGTTTGCCTTTCAGTGATGTGTAGTTTGCATTTTCTCAAGAATGAACCTAAACTGTTCACTATCCTTGTCACGCTGCTGGATGTCGGGACACGTGTAGAATGTGTATTTTAGATGATGGCTCTCACTAACTAATACTTACCACTGCCCCTGGTGACAATTTAAATGAGCGCATTCAGATTTGAGTTTAGAATGAGCTGGGGACAGAATCTGCGCACTTCCATTCACTAAGAGCCAATCTCGAGAGATTTAAGCATCATCAACCTGTCATACAAGTTTTTGATTGTAACTCGTTGCCACTCACATTCCCAAGAATTCTTTTTGAGAGACTTAGTATGTTAAGCTCACCAGCATCCACGGGTGGCTTGTATCAGAAGGCTACCAAGTGTCCTTGAAGCCCATGAGATTTGTTCTAAGACTCAACTTTGTAAAAGTACTCTTGCAAACCTACATAGAATGTACTCTGAGAAATTCCCACACTTTCCTCTGCTTTATCTCAGTAGTTCTCAGACACCCAATGTATTATTTTGGTTCAATTGTTTCCTGAGCAGATATGGGGGGTAACACGTTTCCTTATTTATGAACAGTGCATGTTTCCCTTCTGGAGAATCTTCAACTGGTTTGCCATCAGAATCTGCCTGTCCTGAAGACTACAAAGGTCAGAGAGAAAGTACTTTGGATGCTTCTTATCTTTTAAAGCAATGCCATTTTTCTATCATTTCTATCAGAGAGTTTGGGAAGGGTTCAAAGAAAGGGGAAAAAGATGAGACAAAAGAATTGAGAACTCTTAGAACTGAATAATCTCACCTGTTTATTTGACTTCTGAAAGGGCAGGATGCACCTCCATCAGTTAATAAAAGGTGTTCCATCAATTTAGACAATTATATCAAAGCTTAAGACTGTCATGAAGCTGTTGAGATCTCCTAGGTGACATTAAAAAATAATACGCTTTAGATCACATCATATATTAAATGACAACTGCCAATTTTTAAAAGACTACTCAAAAATCTCTCCTGAATGACAATTTTGAAGTTTGAAACACTTTGTTCTTAACAGTCAAATTCATTGATGTGAAACTGCTGCTTCTTGACTCAGGCAATGTGGCTAATAAGAGCTGTTCTGTTTATTGGCGTGAAAGTGGATTGTAGGATACCGTGTTTACAGCCGCCCCACATCTTTGCTTAATTAAAGCACACATAGGAAATGTTTTGCTAGCACATTGCTTGCTTTGAAATAGCTAAATATGACTTACATTTAAATATTTACCACCCCCTTGACTTGGTTTTTCTTTATTAGATTCAGATTAGATTATAGCCAGAACAATTGCATTTTCTATCTTTAGTCTAGGAAGAATTTATCACAGCCACCACAGGGAAGATCCTTAGGGCTTATGATGACCTGGCCAGCCCCAGCACTGTGGAGGTCCAGAGGTGGTAGGTAAGTGCACCTATCATTCATAACTCCTGTTTCCTTAGCATGCACCATCATGTCTGCTTGTCTTGTAGACTGCTATGCAAGCATCTACAGTCACAGGGTGGCTGACAGGCATCACCGCAGAGCCAGAGAAATATGATATCATTTAGTCACCTTTGTACAAACTCGTTATAAATTTCAGACCCAGGAGGCCTGATGCTGGCTGGACTCTCAGTGGAACCTCACCTCAATGGAAATCCTTTGTTTATTATCTGGTCCACTTGGGAAGTTCCCACTACCCCTTGATGACACAGGGAGACTGTCAGCCTAAAACCCAGACATCAACGATAAGAACTGGAGATCCAGGAAATGAACTAGATGCCACCAACTAGAGTCTGCAGACTCTGTCATTTCTAGGGAATCTTTCTTTGGTCACTCATCCCAGACTTGCATTATGAGACAGCTATGGCTTGATGTGTAGCCTTACAGGGTTGCATAGAGGCAACTGGGCTTAGCTGAGTTCATGCGGTTGGAATCTGGATGATGACTCTAATGGCTTTGTAAATACTGGAAACTGGAAGACCCAGCTACGTACTTGTTTTGGTTTTCTATATGATCTGCTCTGCCATGCTAAGACATGGCAATGGAAGCCCTCGCCAGATGCCAAGCAAACACTATCACCGTGTTCTTGAGTTTCCCAGCTTCCAGAACTGTGAGTTAGATAAACCCTTGTACTTTAAAAATTAGCCAGTTAGATATATTCTCGTGTGGTGGCAATAGAAAAACAACAAAGTTGGCTTCCCAAAACTGCCTTCTGCTTATCACTCTGTGGTACCTGCCAGTTCCAGTCCCCTCTTCTTGATTTGACTCTCTATATTGTCAGGCACAGCACCGAATGCTTCTGGGTAGTTTGCCAAAGTTCTTTGTCATTTTCTACTTTCCAAGACCTGGCACCTTCTACAGCATCCTTCCCTTATGTAGAAGGAGTGAAATCCTTTTCATTGTCTTCAGCAACAGAATGCTCTTTTATCATCAGGAACCCTGGGGGTTTGTGCTGCTTTCCCCTGAGATGATTTTCTGATGTTCTATTAAAGAACTGCGATCTTCATGAGTTTGAATATTTAGAGGTGTGAGGCAAAGCATGCAGGGAAATTAACCTCCTTGGAGGGTGTCTTCAAACCTACAGTTCCATTTATTTATCCTTTAATGCTCACCACACACCAACAACAATAGGTCTGTGAGTGACGCCTTCTTGTGTGTGCTCACCATGAACAAGGCACTCATGAATGCCTATGAGCGATACCTTGTAGTGTTCACTTAGCATTTATCTCTATGGCCCTCACTAGAGTGTCAATCAGAAGTATATTCATTGATTTCTAGACACATTTCAGAGAAAAAAATCATCTTGCAAGAAGTCACCAACAGAAAGGGGACCAAAGATCAGTCTTTTTAGGTCAGAGAATGTCTATTTACACACAAGCATCTTCCCGTTTGTTGTTGTTTGTTTGTTTTCTTGGTTTTTTGGATTTTTGTTTTTCTGTTTTGTCTTCTAAGAAGGCAAAAGATTTAATATATCAAAACACAATTTTTTTTGGTTTTGAGATTAGCTTAAAAATAGCATATAATTTTATATTTCTGTTTTTATAAAGTTGAAGATTATTATTATTTTATTATTTGCATGATGCATTTTTGAGGGCACACGGTGCCTTTGCGTGCATGCCCGCAGAAGGCAAATGATGCCTCTGTAGAGTCACGTCTTTCCTTACTCCTTTGGCTCATCAGCACTCTCTGCTAGACATCTTCTTGGTCCTCGTTTGATTCCCCCACCTCTATTGTTGAGCGTATTTAAAAGTTAATTTATGTGCTTGTGAGTGTGCCTGCTTGTCGGTATGTGTACATAAATGCACATGAGTACTCTCAGAGGAGAAAGGGGTGTTGGGTCCCAATGTGGGTGTTAAGAACAGGACCTCTGCAAGAGCAGCAAGTGCTCTTAATCACCGAGCCATCTATACCAATCTCATTTAAAAACACAGGGTTTAAGTTTATATGGGACTCTATGGTATCTCCATGTTCAAGAGTCTGGGTTATGGGAGGATTAAGAAAAAGTCACAGATCCAGCCAGACCTTCCCAGAACGAAGTTGGAGAGACAGCTGTGGATTCCCGAGGTCTTTCCAGTTACTCACTGAACTCTCCCTGAAGAATAAGAGCCTCCTTGAAGAATGCTTGCGAGTGAAAGGCTGGCAAACAGGGGAAGGCAATTTATACACAGACTACTTCTCAGATTCTGCTGGAGAAGTGAAAGCAACATGTGTGAGATGTGGCAAATGATCAGCTAACGGGGGAGAGCCGGCAAAGCACAAAGACTAATGAGAAGAAACAAAAGACAGACAAGAGTCACGGAATCGCTTTACCAGGATAAGTCAATAACGTCCAGGAACTGAGCAAACACACAAACTGTAGGACCCTGATCTTGGGGTAATAAATAAGGCAATTTGCATGCACCGGTGGTTCAAAATGGAATTGTATGGGAAGCAAACCAAACAATAATTCAAAATGAAAAAACCATCCCACCCAAGAATGAAAACACAAGTCTCCTTACCAAGCAGCAGAGAGCACCCACCGTTCCAGACAGCATAAGGATGCCACTACAGCAGACGTTCAGCTTAAGATGCAAAAGGCCCCATCCATGAAGAGTAGATACGTGTGTCTGCAGCAACAATGACACCCCACCCCAGAACACTGTGTTAAGTACCAGGCACATTCCTGGCGTCACCTCTACTGGTTCCACATTGGAAGCTCAAAAGGATAAGCTAAGTCAAAGAAAGAAGGGTACGCGACTATGCTGGCCTGTCTATGACAGTTCTCAGGGATCAAAACACCATATAACACGATTTAGAACTGGTTTAATATAATGAAGCTCAAAGTTGTGTTTTGTTCTCCTCTCTGACATATGTGGAACTGTTATGACTAAGGGATTCTCTTAAGTATATAATGCTAATGAATGCTTTTGTTTGTTTTCGCCTTAGCTGGGAAGTAACTGGATCAGTCGCATAAGCCTGATAGTTCCATTCTGCACAAAAAAAGAAAAAAGAAAAAAATATAGAAACACACATACAGACAGGGGAAACACTTCAGATTAGGTGTGCTCTAGAACCAGACAAAAGCAGACCATTTGTGTTGACACCTTAATTAGGACACGCTTTCAGCTCGCCAGTCTTTCCGAATGATGGTAATTGTTTGTGTTTAGGGATGCTCTGGTGTTCTGACTTGGTTTTCCTTGTGATTCCAAAGATAGCTTAAGATGCCGTAATTTGGTGAGGTCAAAGGAAAAAAAAGAAATTTTGATTTATTTTTGTGCAACTGAAATATAAATAATTAGAACCAGAGTTTGATTCCCACCCCCACACGACCCCCCCCCCCGCCCCACCTGTCTCTCTGTATGTGTGTGTGTTTAGGAACAAGCATGTGGGTAAGCTGGGCAGCACCAGGTGTTGTTCTCAGAAATAGTCTTTTGAGACAAGATCTCTTACGGAGATCTGGGGCTCAGGTTCAGGTTTGCTGGCCAATGAGCCTCCAAATCCTCCACCATCTCTCTAGCCCTAGGATGACAAGCACACACAGTCATTCCTGAGTTCTGGTGTGGGCGTTAGAGGTCAACTCAGGTCCACATGCTCACAAGACAAGCATTTTCTCCAGCTCTCTCTCCAGCTATTCGTCGATTTCTTATTTCTATAATTTCTCTGAATATGTTATACTAGAATTCTGTATTTACATATGAGTTCTTGGAATCTAACGACATGAATTCTGTGAATTTGAATTTCAAGGAAGCCTAGTTTGAGGTAAGTCCCTATCTAACTTTGTGCATAACGGATTGACAGAGAATGTCTGGTGTCTTCATGTGTTTTCCCATGGCCTCCCTCTCTATGAGCCTGCACAGCTTTCCTTGAAGGAGAATCTGACACAAAATCCAAGAAATGAACTCACTGTGCTTAGTGTCTGAGTGGATATTGACTCAGAAGCCATGATGCATTTCAGCTTGGCAGGGAGTTACTGAGAGTGCTGCCACCCTTTACATTGGAGTGGAGTGTAAAGAAAGTCTTTGAAATGCCTTCAACTTCCTTGGTTCTCTCTTGAGCTGAAATGCTACCTTATGTACATGATGCGACTCCACCCTGTATTATGTCCACCATACACATAAGTTAGAATTTTGGTGAGTCTTTTTTCCCTTGATTTGGGGGGCATGTCACTGCCTCTGTGAGGAAGTGTTCAGTCTATTAATAAATCAATTGTTCTCATTTTGTATTTTTGTCACTGCTTTTTATTCCTGAAAAAAAAAAACAAACAAATGTCATAACGTGTCTGTATATGTGTGAGTGTGTGTATGTGTGTATATCTATGTATGTATGTGTGTATGTATATGTGTATATGTGTGTGTGAGAGTGTGTGTATGTGTGAGTGTGTATATGTGTGAGTGTGTGTATATGTGTGAGTGTCTGTGTGAGTGTGTGTATGTGTGAGTATGTATATGTGTGAGTATGTATGTATCTGTGTATGTGTGAGAGTTTGTGTATGTATGTGTGTGTATCTGTGTGTATGTGTGTATCTGTGTGTATATATGTTTGTATTAGTGTGTGTGTGTGTGTGTGTGTGTGCATTTAAAGATGTTTAAATACTGTTTTGGTTTCATAACATCTCTGATCTCTCTACTTCCTTGTTTTAGAAAATACATTAATATTGATTACTTTGTAAAGAATGACTTCTGCTGTTTCAACATCTCTGTTTCTTGTTTGTTTCCCTCTGTGCTATGGAGTACACTGGACACGAGTCATATGTGGCAGCCTGAAATCAAATACTTTTAATTAAATACAATGAAGATTTCAGTCCTTTAACAGCACTAATCATACCACAAGTGCACAATAGTTATACATAGCTAGTAGGTGCTTATAGGAGAGAATGAATGACAAGCTATACAACTTTGCTTCTTTCTAGAAAATTGTAGGCTTGGGATTTGAAATGTGGGCCAATTTCACATTTCAGTTACATCATCAATTTAATTTTCCCCTTCATGAGGAAATGGACTTATTTCTATATAAGAAGGCTTAGGCATGTAGCAACAGAATATCTGAGAACAGGTGAGCTGCAAAGAAAAGAAGTTCTTCAGTTTGTGGTTCCAAGGGTTCAAAAGCAGGAATCAGAGTCCCCTTACCTGCTGCTGTGGGCCTCATATGGCTCAAGTCACATAGAGAAAAGGAAGAGGAAGTGGCTCTGTACAGATAGGCTGGGCACTCAAGGGCGCCTCCCATCATTTCCACCTGGATCAGTGCAGTTTCAGAAAGGCGGTGTTCGCAGGGGTGAACAGTAACCCCTCTTAATGAGCTCACATCTTAAGGCCTCGCCTGCTCCTGCTTCTCACTGATGCATGATCGAGATTAATTCTCAAGGTGAATTCCAGCTGGAACATTCAAACTGCTGCAGACAACACCACGTTTCTGTGATGACTACAGGCAACTCTCTCACCCGTAGATTCAACCAATGAAAACAGAATATTCAAGAGCATGAAATATTCGTACCCAATACAGTCATTAATCCCTAAATGTTACAGTAGATCAAAGTGTTGATTGATATAACATTTACTTTGTGTTATACAGTACAAGGGATGGATAAAAATTTAAGCTATGAAGAAGGACATACATGGGGTACAGGGAAATGCTCTGCCACTTATTGAAGGCACTGGAAGGCTGACCGTACCAGAGTAAGCAGTCTTATTGATTTTCAATATTGCTAATGTGGTGGTTTGAATATGCTTGACCCAGGGAGTGGCACTATTAGGAGGTGTGTGGCCTTGTTGGAGTAGGTGTGTCCAGATGGGCTTGGGCTTTGAGACCCTCCTTCTAACGGCCTGGAAGCCAATATGCTCCTAGCTTCCTTCGGATGAAGATGTAGAACTCTCAGCTCCTCTTGCACCATGACTGTCTGGATGCTGCCATGCTCCCACCTTGATGATAATGGACTAAACCTCTGAACCTGTGAGCCAGCCCCAATTAAATGCTGCTTTTATAAGAGTTGCCTTGGTCACAGTGTCTGTTGACAGCAGTAAAACCTTAACTAAGACATAACTCTAGGTTTTGTTTCTGATTTTGCTATCACATCCATATTGTTCATCTCAAGATTTACTGGTGCTTGGGGTGCTTAGAAATGATAGAATTTGAAGTCGTGAATAATTTGAATTCACAGAAGTCTCTGTGGCTGTAATGTACCCTTCTGAATATGCAGGGCAGGTTCTGGTTACTAGAAATCATGAAGTGGCATGGTAGGATTGACTGTCCTATGGACATAACAACGATAAAATATGACTTAATTTAAGAACAATGGACAAACAACCACACGAGTTGGAGTAATCTTTAAGAAACAGAAAGAAAATATTTTAGGGAGTGTGGTCCATCCAGAGAAGACCAATCAAGGAAACAAGACTAAAGGGTTCAGGGAATACTGACCAGGACACTCCCTAATATGGATTTGTTGGTAGAAAGTCATAGCCTAATGAGCGTGAAGTGTCAGGATACTGACTTGGAGGCTGAAAGAGCAGAAATAGGGATATAAATTATGAAAAGATGCAGCTTCAAGAGGAGAAAGCCCTAAAACATATCAAAACTTCTCAAGTCCCTTGACTCCCTTTAAAGAGCAGATAGCCGGAGACCATTGGAAGCATAGAAACAAAACAAAAATCTCTACCATGACTTTTGCCGTCACCAACGCCAATGCAGCCGCTGCAGCCACAGCCACTGCCATGCCACCACCACATCCAACAGCAACAATAACAAAACACTCCAAGTGGAAGCTGAACTAATTCAACAGAGTTTATAAGTGTTGACTTATTACGCAGACACAGATTTACGTTTGATTAGTCAAATTAACTTTTTAATACTACAAAAGTGAGCCTTAAATTTTAGTGGATTTGAAATCTTCTAATGATGAGCAAGCCGAAGAACAGAGAAAAACAGTTAAGAAAAATAGAGACTTAGAGGTCTGTAGAACAATATCAAGTTTCCAAATAATTCCAAAATTGTAGATACACTTTCGGCCCTCTATGCATGTTGCCTTTATGTCTAAAATCAGATGAAAACAAACACATGAAATGTGCTATGAAAAAAGAAAACACAATCCACATCAAGAAATATGCCATCATTCAAAACAAATCTTGAGAACATTGTGGCAAACGAATTTTTAATGTTGTTGTACTGGCTGGTTTTGTGTGTCAACTTGACCTGAGCTAAAGTCATCAGAGAGGAAGGAGCTGCAGTTGAGGAAATGCCTCCACAAGATCCAGCTGTTAGTCATTTTATCAATTAGTGATCAATGGGGGAGGGCACAGCAGATTGTGGGTAGTGCTCTCCTGGGGTTGGTGGTCCTGGGTTATATAAGAAAGCAGGCTGAGCAAGCCAGTAAGTAGCATCCAGCCATGGCCTATGCGTCAGCTCCTGACTCCAGGGTTTCAGCCCTGCTAGAGTTCCTGCCCTGACCTCCTTCTATGATGGACCATGATCTGGAAGTGTAAGTCAAATAAACCCTGATCTCCAACTTGCTTTTTGGTTATGGTGTTTCATCAGGGCAATAGAAACCCTAACTTAGGCAGTTATAAGTATGTTCAAAGATAAATGGAAAATGTATACACCGTGAATAAATGTATAGACTCACAGCAAAAATCAGAAATTATACTGAAAAACTAAATGCAAATTCCAGAATTATGTCACATGAAAACTAATAGGATAATTTTAGTAGCCTATACAGCTAGTGGAAAAGTTAGTAGATTTGAAATCTTCCAATAGAAAGCAAGCTGAAGAAGAGAAAAACAATTCAGTAAAGCCGTCCCAGTGAGGTCACCACACACAGTGAGCTGGGCCCTCCTCCTCCATCAATTAGTAACCAACACAATGCACTGAAAATTATACCCATAGCCAATCTGAGCACACAGTTCCTCCATGGGACATCTGCTTAGGTGGCTTTCCTCTGCCTCAAGTTGACAAAACCCCATCAGCACAATGGCATTGAGCAAACTGGCATTAACGTGTTACCGTGTAACACCTGAGAATGCAGTGTGTTAAAATGCGGGTGGAGTGAACATCAAAGCAAACTGGAATTAACATGTTACAGTGTAACACCTGAGCATACACAGTGGATTAAAAGGTAGGTGCAGTGTGGATCAAAGTGGCTATCCCAGTGAGGTTCCTATTGTGATAAAACAATGGCCAAATGAAACTTGGGGGAGAAAAGGATTTCCTTGGTTAACACTGTCTAGGAACCTAGGCAGGAATCAAGGCAAGAACTTGGAGTAGAAACAGATTCAGAAACCATGAAGGAATGCTGCTTGTTAGCTTTCTCCTCATGGTTTGTTCTCTTTGTTGTCTTGTACAACACAGGACCGACTTCAGAGGTGGTACTTGCAATAGTAGGCTGAGCCCTCCCACATTAATAATTCATCAAGAAAGGCATCAGGGAAATGCAAATCAAAACAACCCTGAGATTCCACCTCATACCAGTCAGAATGGCTAAGATCAAAAATTCAGGTGAAATCAGATGTTGGCAAGGATGTGGACAAAGAGGAACATTCCTCCATTGCTGGTGGGATTGAAAGCTGGTACAACCACTCTAGAAATCAGTCTGATGGTTTCTCAGAAAACTTGATATAATACTACCTGAGGACCCAGCAATACCACTCCTGGGCATATACCCCAGAAGATGCTCCAACACGTAATAAGGACACATGCTCCACTATGTTCATAGCAGCCTTATTTATAATAGCCAGAAGATGGAAATAGCCCAGATGTCCCTCAACAGAGGAATGGATACAGAAAATGTGGTACATTTACACAATGGAGTACTACTCAGCAATTAAAAACAATGAATTCATGAAATTCTTTTTTTTTTTTTTTTTGTTAACAAGATAGGTTTTATTGTTGTCATTTGATGATGACAGGAACCACAGGCAGGGGTATAAATGAGGTCACATCTTGCTTTCTCTTCTGTATGCCATGTCATACCTTGTTTTATGACCTCATTCACAGAAGACGGGCTTTTCTTTTTTTTTTTTTTTTTTCCATTTTTATTAGGTATTTAGCTCATTTACATTTCCAATGCTATACCAAAAGTCCCCCTTACCCACCCACCCCCACTCCCCTACCCACCCACTCCCCCCCTTTGGCCCTGGCGTTCCCCTGTACCGGGGCACACAAAGTCTGCGTGTCCAATGGGCCTCTCTTTCCAGTGATGGCCGACTAGGCCATCTTTTGATACATATGCAGCTAGAGTCAAGAGCTCAGGGGTACTGGTTAGTTCATAATGTTGTTCCACCTATAGGGTTGAAGATCCCTTTAGCTCCTTGGGTACTTTCTCTAGCTCCTCCATTGGGAGCCCTGTGATCCATCCATTAGCTGACTGTGAGCATCCACTTCTGTGTTTGCTAGGCCCCGGCATAGTCTCACAAGAGACAGCTACATCTGGGTCCTTTCGATAAAATCTTGCTAGTATATGCAATGGTGTCAGCGTTTGGATGCTGATTATGGGGTGGATCCCTGGATATGGCAGTCTCTACATGGTCCATCCTTTCATCTCAGCTCCAAACTTTGTTTCTGTAACTCCTTCCATGGGTGTTTTGTTCCCACTTCTAAGGAGGGGCATAGTGTCCACACTTCAGTCTTCATTTTTCTTGAGTTTCATGTGTTTAGGAAATTGTATCTTATATCGTGGGTATCCTAGGTTTTGGGCTAGTATCCACTTATCAGTGAGTACATATTGTGTGAGTTCCTTTGTGATTGTGTTACCTCACTCAGGATGATGCTCTCCAGGTCCATCCATTTGGCTAGGAATTTCATAAATTCATTCTTTTTAATAGCTGAGTAGTACTCCATTGTGTAGATGTACCACATTTTCTGTATCCATTCCTCTGTTGAGGGGCATCTGGGTTCTTTCCAGTTTCTGGCTATTATAAATAAGGCTGCTATGAACATAGTGGAGCATGTGTCCTTCTTACCAGTTGGGGCTTCTTCTGGATATATGCCCAGGAGAGGTATTGCTGGATCCTCCGGTAGTACTATGTCCAATTTTCTGAGGAACCGCCAGACTGATTTCCAGAGTGGTTGTACAAGCCTGCAATCCCACCAACAATGGAGGAGTGTTCCTCTTTCTCCACATCCTCGCCAGCATCTGCTGTCACCTGAATTTTTGATCTTAGCCATTCTCACTGGTGTGAAGTGGAATCTCAGGGTTGTTTTGATTTGCATTTCCCTGATGATTAAGGATGTTGAACATTTTTTCAGGTGCTTCTCTGCCATTCGGTATTCCTCAGGTGAGAATTCTTTGTTCAGTTCTGAGCCCCATTTTTTAAGGGGGTTATTTGATTTTCTGAGGTCCACCTTCTTGAGTTCTTTATATATGTTGGATATTAGTCCCCTATCTGATTTAGGATAGGTAAAGATCCTTTCCCAGTCTGTTGGTGGTCTTTTTGTCTTATAGACAGTGTCTTTTGCCTTGCAGAAACTTTGGAGTTTCATTAGGTCCCATTTGTCAATTCTCGATCTTACAGCACAAGCCATTGCTGTTCTGTTCAGGAATTTTTCCCCTGTGCCCATATCTTCAAGGCTTTTCCCCACTTTCTCCTCTATAAGTTTCAGTGTCTCTGGTTTTATGTGAAGTTCCTTGATCCACTTAGATTTGACCTTAGTACAAGGAGATAAGTATGGATCGATTCGCATTCTTCTACATGATAACAACCAGTTGTGCCAGCACCAATTGTTGAAAATGCTGTCTTTCTTCCACTGGATGGTTTTGGCTCCCTTGTCGAAGATCAAGTGACCATAGGTGTGTGGGTTCATTTCTGGGTCTTCAATTCTATTCCATTGGTCCACTTGTCTGTCTCTATACCAGTACCATGCAGTTTTTATCACAATTGCTCTGTAGTAAAGCTTTAGGTCAGGCATGGTGATTCCACCAGAGGTTCTTTTATCCTTGAGAAGAGTTTTTGCTATCCTAGGTTTTTTGTTATTCCAGATGAATTTGCAAATTGCTCCTTCTAATTCGTTGAAGAATTGAGTTGGAATTTTAATGGGGATTGCATTGAATCTGTAGATTGCTTTTGGCAAGATAGCCATTTTTACAATGTTGGTCCTGCCAATCCATGAGCATGGGAGATCTTTCCATCTTCTGAGATCTTCTTTAATTTCTTTCTTCAGGGACTTGAAGTTTTTATCATACAGATCTTTCACTTCCTTCGTTAGAGTCACGCCGAGATATTTTATATTATTTGTGGCTATTGAGAAGGGTGTTGTTTCCCTAATTTCTTTCTCAGCCTGTTTATTCTTTGTGTAGAGAAAGGCCATTGACTTGTTTGTGTTAATTTTATATCCAGCTACTTCACCGAAGCTGTTTATCAGGTTTAGGAGTTCTCTGTTGGAATTTTTAGGGTCACTTATATATACTATCATATCATCTGCAAAAAGTGATATTTTGACTTCCTCTTTTCCAATTTGTATCCCCTTGATCTCCTTTTGTTGTCGAATTGCTCTGGCTAATACTTCAAGTACTATGTTGAAAAGGTAGGGAGAAAGTGGGCAGCCTTGTCTAGTCCCTGATTTTAGTGGGATTGCTTCCAGCTTCTCTCCATTTACTTTGATGTTGGCTACTGGTTTGCTGTAGATTGCTTTTATCATGTTTAGGTATTGGCCTTGAATTCCTGATCTTTCCAGAACTTTTATCATGAATGGGTGTTGGATCTTGTCAAATGCTTTTTCTGCATCTAACGAGATGATCATGTGGTTTTTGTCTTTGAGTTTGTTTATATAATGGATTACATTGATGGATTTTCGTATATTAAACCATCCCTGCATCCCTGGAATAAAACCTACTTGGTCAGGATGGATGATTGCTTTAATGTGTTCTTGGATTCGGTTAGCGAGAATTTTATTAAGGATTTTTGCATCGATGTTCATAAGAGAAATTGGTCTGAAGTTCTCTATCTTTGTTGGATCTTTCTGTGGTTTAGGTATCAGAGTAATAGTGGCTTCATAAAATGAGTTGGGTAGAATACCTTCTACTTCTATCTTGTGAAAAAGTTTGTGCAGAACTGGAGTTAGATCTTCTTTGAAGGTCTGATAGAACTCTGCACTAAACCCGTCTGGTCCTGGGCTTTTTTTGGCTGGGAGACTATTAATAACTGCTTCTATTTCTTTAGGGGATATGGGACTGTTTAGAAGGTCAACTTGATCCTGATTCAACTTTGGTACCTGGTATCTGTCCAGAAATTTGTCCATTTCGTCCAGGTTTTCCAGTTTTGTTGAGTATAGCCTTTTGTAGAAGGATCTGATGGTGTTTTGGATTTCTTCAGGATCTGTTGTTATGTCTCCCTTTTCATTTCTGATTTTGTTAATTAGGATTTTGTCCCTGTGCCCTTTAGTGAGTCTAGCTAAGGGTTTATCTATCTTGTTGATTTTCTCAAAGAACCAACTCCTCGTTTGGTTAATTCTTTGAATAGTTCTTCTTGTTTCCACTTGGTTGATTTCACCCCTGAGTTTGATTATTTCCTGCCGTCTACTCCTCTTGGGTGAATTTGCTTCCTTTTTTTCTAGAGCTTTTAGATGTGTTGTCAAGCTGCTAGTATGTGCTCTCTCCCGTTTTTTCTTGAAGGCACTCATAGCTATGAGTTTCCCTCTTAGAAATGCTTTCATTGTGTCCCAAAGGTTTGGGTACGTTGTGGCTTCATTTTCATTAAACTCTAAAAAGTCTTTAATTTCTTTCTTTATTCCTTCCTTGACCAAGGTATCATTGAGAAGAGTGTTGTTCAGTTTCCATGTGAATGTTGGCTTTCTGTTATTTATTTTGTTATTGAAGATCAGCCTTAGTGCATGGTGATCTGATAGGATACATGGGACAATTTCAATATTTTTGAATCTGTTGAGGCCTGATTTGTGACCTATTATGTGGTCAATTTTGGAGAAGGTACCATGAGGTGCTGAGAAGAAGGTATATCCTTTTGTTTTAGGATAAAATGTTCTGTAGATATCTGTCAGATCCATTTGTTTCGTCACTTCTGTTAGTTTCAGTGTGTCCCTGTTTAGTTTCTGTTTCCATGATCTGTCCATTGGTGAAAGTGGTGTGTTGAAGTCTCCCACTATTATTGTGTGAGGTGCAATGTGTGCTTTGAGCTTTACTAAAGTTTCTTTAGTGAATGTGGCTGCTCTTGTATTTGGAGCATAGATATTCAGAATTGAGAGTTCCTCTTGGAGGATTTTACCTTTGATGAGAATGAAGTGTCCCTCCTTGTCTTTTTTGATGACTTTGGGTTGGAAGTCAATCTTATCAGATATTAGGATGGCTACTCCTGCTTGTTTCTTCATACCATTTGCTTGGAAAATTGTTTTCCAGCCTTTCATTCTGAGGTAGTGTCTATCTTTTTCTCTGAGATGAGTTTCCTGTAAGCAGCAAAATGTTGGGTCTTGTTTGTGTAGCCAGTTTGTTAGTCTATGTCTTTTTATTGGCGAGTTGAGACCATTGATGTTAAGAGATATTAAGGAAAAGTAATTGTTGCTTCCTGTTATTTTAGTTGTTAAAGGTGGCATTCTGTTCTTGTGGCTGTCTTCTTTTAGGTTTGTTGAGGGATTACCTTCTTGTTTTTTCTAGGGCGTTGTTCCCGTTCTTGTATTGGTTTTTTTCTGTTATTATCCTTTGAACGGCTGGATTCGTGGAGAGATAATGCGTGAATTTGGTTTTGTCGTGGAATACTTTGGTTTCTCCCTCTATGATAATTGAGAGTTTGGCTGGGTATAGTAGCCTGGGCTGCAGTTTGTGTTCTCTTAGTGTCTGTATAACATCTGTCCAGGCTCTTCTGGCTTTCATAGTCTCTGGTGAAAAATCTGGTGTAATTCTGATAGGCTTGCCTTTATATGTTACTTGACCTTTTTCCCTTACTGCTTTTAGTATTCTATCTTTATTTAGTGCATTTGATGTTCTGATTATTATGTGTCGGGAGGAATTTCTTTTCTGGTCCAGTCTATTTGGAGTTCTGTAGGCTTCTTGTATGTTCATATGCATCTCATTCTTTAGATTTGGGAAGTTTTCTTCAATAATTTTGTTGAAGATGTTTGCTGGACCTTTGAGTTGAAAATCTTCATTCTCATCCACTCCTATTATCCGTACGTTTGGTCTTCTTATTGTGTCCTGGATTTCCTGGATATTTTGAGTTAGGATCTTTTTGCATTTTCCATTTTCTTTGATTGTTGTGCCGATGTTCTCTATGGAATCTTCTGCACCTGAGATTCTCTCTTCCATCTCTTGTATTCTGTTGCTGATGCTCAAATCTATGGTTCCAGATTTCTTTCCTAGGGTTTCTATCTCTAGTGTTGCCTCGCTTTGAGTTTTCTTTATTGTGTCTACTTCCCTTTTTAGGTCTAGTATGGTTTTGTTCATTTCCATCACCTGTTTGTATGTTTTTTCCTCTTTTTCTGTAAGGACTTCTACCTGTTTGATTGTGTTTTCCTGTTTTTCTTTAAGGACTTGTAACTCTTTAGCAGTGTTCTCCTGTATTTCTTTAAGTGATTTATTAAAGTCCTTCTTGATGTCCTCTACCATCATCATGAGATATGCTTTTAAATCTAGGTCTAGGTTCTCAGGTGTGTTGGGGTTCCCTGGACTGGGCGAAGTGGGTGTGCTGGGTTCTGGTGATGGTGAGTGGTCTTGGTTCCTGTTAGTAAGATTCCTCCGTTTACCTTTCGCCATCTGGTAATCTCTGGAGTTAGTAGTTATAGTTGACTCTGTTTAGAGATTGTTCTTCTGGTGATTCTGTTACCGTCTATCAGCAGACCTGGGAGACAGATTCTCTCCTCTGAGTTTCAGTGCTCAGAGCACTCTCTGCTGGCAAGCTCTCTTACAGGGAAGGTGCGCAGATATCTTGTATTTGGACCTCCTCCTGGCCGAAGAAGAAGGCCCAAAACAGGCCTTTCTCAGACACTGTGTTGCTTTGGCAGTTCCCAGGTGGTACAGACTCTCACCTAAGCAGACTAAATTCCTAAGTTCCTTGGAGTCCCGGGACCAAGATGGCGACCGCTGCTGCTGTGGCTTAGGCCGCCTCCCCAGCCGGGTGGGCACCTGTCCTCCGGTCCGGAAGGTGGCCGGCTGTCCCCGGCCCACACAGGGTGCTGCCTCAGCGCCTCTGTGCTTCCGCCTGTTCCAGAAGCTGTCAGGTTCTCTGGCGCACCCTCTCACCTGTTCAGACTAATTTCCTAAGTTCGGCGGGTCTCGGACCAAGATGGCGACCGCTGCTGCTGTGGCTTAGGCCGCCTCCCCAGCCGGGCGGGCACCTGTCCTCCGGTCCGGATGGTGGCCGGCTGTTCCCGGCCCACAAAGGGTGCTGCCTCAGCGCCTCTGTGCTTCCGCCTGTTCCAGAAGCTGTCAGGTTCTCTGGCGCACCCTCTCACCTGTTCAGACTAATTTCCTAAGTTCGGCGGGTCCAGGACCAAGATGGCGACCGCTGCTGCTGTGGCTTAGGTCGCCTCCCCTTCATGAAATTCTTAGGCAAATGGATTGAATTAGAAAATATCATCCTGAGTGAGGTCACAAAAGAACACACATGGTATGTACTCATTGATAAGTGGATATTAGTCCAGAAGCTCAGAATACCCAAGATACAATATACAGACCACATGAAGCTCAAGAGGAAGGAAGGCCAAAGTGTGGATACTTCGTTCCTTCTTAGAATGGGGAACAAAATACCCATGGGAGAAGATACAGAGACAAAGTGTAGAGCAGAGACTGAAGGAATGACCATCCAGAGACCTGGTTATCCATCACATATACAATCACCAAACCCAGACACTAGTGTGGATGCCAACAAGTACTTGCTGATAGGAGCCTGATATAACTGTCTTCTAAGAGGCTTTGTCAGTGCCTAACAAATACAGAGGTGGATGTTCACAGCCAACCATTGGACTGAGCACAGCGTCCCCAATGGAGGAGCTAGAGAAAGGACCGAAGGAGTTGAAGGGGTTTGCAGGCCCAAAATGAGGAACAACAATATGAACCAACCAGTACCCCCAGAGCTCCCTGGGACTAAACCACCAACCAAAGAGTATATATGGAGGGACCCATGATTCTAGCCACATATATAGCAGAGGATGGCCTTGGCAGACATCTAGGGGAGGAGAGGCTCTTGGTACTGTGAAATCACTATACGCCAGTGGAGGGGAATGACAGGACAGGGAAGCAGGAGTGGGTGGGTAGGTGAGCAGGGGGAGGAGGGATGGGATAAGGGGTTTTGGAGGAGAAATGAGGAAAGGCTATAACATTTGAAATGTAAATAAAGAAAATATCTAATTGAAAATAAAAGAAAAAGAAAAAAGAAAATGGCCACAGATATGCCAACAAGCTAATCTGAAGGAGGTAGTTCTACAATTGACTCTAGTTTGTCACAAGCCAAATAAAGCTGACCAGGTGACTCTAGTTTGTCACAAGCCAAATAAAGCTGACCAGCACAGTTGCTTATGTGCTAGAACATAAAAATGTTTTGAAAGTTCAAATGTGTCCTTCGATATCACATAATCTCTGAAAATAATAGGAGAAAAAATTAAATTACATCATGTCATTTTTACACCCCTTCCCCCTGGGGATTAAGGTTTTGTATTTTTGGAGTCCAGGTTAGAACTCTCAGGGAGAATTAACTAAAATATCCTCAGTAACTTTGTAAGGATATTTGTAATGGTGAAAACCTGGAGTCCAACAGAGCACCTTTTAAAGAAGACAATTTCGTTAAACTCTGCACCAAAACTGAAATGTAATTTGCTTGTGGAATTGAACAGTTCAACATAGATTTATTGGGCAGAAAAATATAGGTTGTTACAGTTGTAAGATAGCATAGTGGGCTAGTGCCAGCTAGACTTGTCTGCATTAAAGGCACACGTGATATCCCTGCATCCGGTGGAAATATAAAGTGAAAAACACTGGTAAGATGATTTGTCAGTATGTTTACCAAGCCTTGGTACACTAACCACATTAAAAATTGCTACCCAGAACATTCTGGTTGCACGTCCACCACTCTAGGACGGGGTTATTGATAACCGTTAAAAGAATGGTTGTAATCTTATTATATAGACTGTTATTCACATGTGAGCAAGTTTAGGATGTGTTGCTTAGCGATGGAAAATGTTCCTTGAGTTTAGGTGGGGTTATATTGCAGTAAATGTATCATTACTTGAGATCATTCCATGGTGAGAATGCATTTAACACAGGACACCAGTTAACAAGCTTGCCTCTGCTCTGAAGCTCCCTCGCTGCCCCAGTCTCCTCCCTGTGGCTACAAGGAGACAGGGCTGTGAGGACTTACCTCCATTGCACTCCTTTGGAGAAAAGTATGCTATTCCATGTTGCTTGAGAGATAATTTGAAAATTGATTGAGAGTTTTAATGAATAAGTATCACTTTCATAATGTGTTAAATTGTAAAATAATCCTAAATTGGGGGCTTTCTAGCATGCATTAGGAATTCAGGGAAGAATGGCTCTGCTTAGCAGTTTTCTCTATGACTTTGTTTTGCGATTTCACTTACTAACTTTTCATTGATACTCTATAGCGCCCCACTTCCTCATTAAGACTGTGGGTCAGTTGTGGCTAATTATGCTGTTAATTTGAGAATTAGTATGCACTAGAGAGACTAATGTTTTCTGCATTCAATGTAAAATCCCGTTTATTCCTGCCACCAATAATTGTTTCTGGTCCATACCTGAGGGTGGGGTTGGGATCAGCTCCAGGTTGATTTGCACAAGCTCGCACAAGTGACAGTTTGGTCAAATGGAGATTTGAATGGAGACATCCTTCAGGAGGGGAGGAACTCCTGAGTGTCTCATTGATATGGTTATAGGCATGCCAAGACCCCCAAATGTTCCAGACCTATGGCAATGGCAAGGCCTTTCCTTATTCTGGGTACAGATATTGCGAACAATTGACCTTTAGCTAAAACCAGTGTGCAGAAACTATCAACCACAGCTGTTTTCCTCCCAAATGACTGCAATATAGAAACCTCCCACAGAGATTGGCTAACCCTATTCTTCCCCATTAATCTGTATATGTGTATAGTGTTTTAAAAACTTACTGCGTTTCCAAACTGCTGGTACATATCCATCAGAACACACATCCTACCCAATCCTAGCTTTTCATTAAGTGAAAAGTTACATTCTTTATCTCCTCATCATTGCAGACAAGCTGGATCCTACCCAAACCATGCAGGTACATGCCCATCAGTGTCATCAAAGGAGGCAACTACTATACAACAAGGTAAGGCTTTCAGCAAGCTGGCAAGGAAAAGCAGACACCAGATACAGAGGCATTCTGGCCTTCTACATGTATGGGCAGAACATTATGTAGAGAAGGAAACCCAATAGACATCAAGACTTGAGGGTATAGAGTGGCATTTCTTTTTCCAAGAAAAGGCTGGAGTAGAGCCCTCAGGATGGCAAAAGGAGAGTAGAAAACCTAGGCTGCTGCACCTAGGGATGATGGCCTATGTGGACCTGTGAGCACAAGAAAAGAAAGTCAAACCAAAGGTCAGTTGATGTTAGGGAGTGAGAAAAGGCATTCCCAGTGGCCTAAGTGCCCCCGGAAAGCCAGAGGCTCTTGTTTCTACTATGTCCCTGATTGGACTCCATTGTGATGCCAGGAAAGCACCAAAAATGCTCTGCTCACAAGAGAGCACTGCCGAGCGAGGTGTGAGCACGTGGGCCTACAAGAGTGAATATTAAGCTATGTTATAGAATTCAAGGGCTGAGAAATAGTCCCAGTTATGATGACACAAATATAAATTGACTATAGATGAAATAAAAAAAGTGTAGAATAATCCTGAAAGATTAAGACAACCTTATTTAAGTAAAAGATACTGTGAAGAGACCCAATTTAACCCAGGAGAGACTAGAATGGCTGGTTCAAAGCAGAGTTTTGCTTATATTTATGGATAAATTGGGTGACTGAAGGAACAATTCCAATAAGAAAGGCACATCTTCAAGTAGGGATATTTAAATATGCTCATGTAAAATGTTGTAACTAAAAGGTAATTCACATAAAATTGGATGAGGCAAACCACAGTGAACACACGCATGAAGAAATTATAGGGCAAAAAGTGCTAAGAACTTAACCTATATGCATTTATGTATTTCTTTCTGTGTATTGATGTATTTGTTCACCTAGCTATTCATATACATATATACATACACATATATAAATATACATATTCATATATGCTCACTTAAGCACATACATAGAATATTAAATTAATATTTTCTTTACCTTTGTAATATAAGTTTATATGAAGGAAATCTTTCCTATAGGTATAAGCTTGCAGACTTACGCAGAATAGGTCAAAAAGTTGTGTCATAGTCTAATAGCCAGGAAAAGAAAGCAAAAGCAGTAGGAGATGAGTAATGTCAGATAAAATGATGGAATTGATCAAAGATTAAGACAACCTTATTTAAGTATAAGATACTGTGAAGAGACCCAATTTAACCCAGGAGAGACTAGAATGGCTGGTTCAAAGCAGGGAAGGAACATACCCTTTCCTTAGACAAAACAAGGCTAAAGAAATTTATCACCACTGGGATGCCTTTTAGGAATTACCAAAAGGAGTCTTTAAAGCAAAAGACAGCAGATTGATAACATAATGTTCACAGAAGCATAAAGCCAGTGGTAGAGGCCCATGCTCAGGATGCTCCACAAATACAATGTTTGTTTATGGTTTTGTTGCTAACGGGAAAATTGAAGTTACATTCTTAGAAAAAAAAAAAAAACAACCAGTAAACCTATAAAATAAGTGTCACAGGACACATACAGCAAAATGATAGAAATTCAGACATCTGCACCATAAAATGTAGAGGAGGAACTAAAGCTGCAACGTTGTTGTGAGAATCAAATAGAACTTTTATCCATGTGAAATCCCTTTTTGTAAGTACATGGTCCTCATGTAAGACTCAAGGGCCTCTCCTCCCATTGATGATTGAATAGGCCATCCTCTCCTACATATTTAGCTAGAGCCACAAGTTCTACCATGTATTTTCTTTGATTGGTGGTACAGTTCCAAAGAGCTCTGAGGGTAGTGGTTAGTTCATATTGATGTTAATTCTTCAGATCCCTTCAGCTACCCGGGTATTTCTCTGGCTCCTTCATTGGGGACCTTGTGCTCCATCCAATGGATGACAGTGAGCATCCACTTCTGTATTTGCAAGGCATTGGCAGAGCCTCACAGGAGACAGCTATATCAGGCTCCTGTGAGCAGGCTCTTGTTGGCATCTGCTTAGTGACTGGGTTTGGTGGTTGGTTATGGGGTGGATCCCCAAGTAGGGCAGTCTCTGGATGGTCCTTCAGGCTCTGCTCTGAATTTTGTCTCTGTAACTCCTTACCTGGGTATTTTGTTCCCCATTCTAAGGAGGAACGAAGTATCCACACTTTGGTTTTCCTTCTTCTTGAGTTTCATGTGTTTTGCAAATTGTATCTTGGGTGGTTTATGTTTCTGGGCTAATTAATACCCACTTAATGAATGAGTGCATATCATGTGTGTTCTTTTGTGATTGGATTACCTCACTCAGGATGACATCCTCCAGATCCATCCATATGCCTAAGAATTTCATAAATTCATTGTTTTTAATAGCTGAGTAGTACTCCATTGTGTAAATGTACCACATTTTCTCTATCCATTCCTCTGTTGAGGGACATCTGGGTTCTTTCCAGCTTCTGGCTATTATAAATAAGGCGACTATGAACATAGTGGAGGATGTGTCCTTATTACAACTTGGAACTTCTTCTGGGTATATGCCCAGGAGAGGAATTGCTAGATCTTCCTGTAGTACTATGTACAATTTTCTGAGGAACCATCAGACTGATTTCCAGAGTGGTTGTACCAGTTTACAAACCCACCAACAATAGAAGAGTGTTTCTCTTTGTCCATATCCTTGCCAGCATCTGCTGTCACCTGAATTTTTGATCTTAACCATTCTGACTGGTGTGAGGTGAAATCTCAGGGTTGTTTTGATTTGCATTTCCCTGATGATTAAGAATGTTGAACTTTTTTTTTTCAGGTGCTTCTCAGCCATTCAGTAATCTTCAGTTGAGAATTCTTTGTTTAGCTCTGTACCCCATTTTTAATAGGGTTATTTGATTTTCTGGAGTCCATCTTCTTGAGTTCCTTATATATATTGGATATTAGTCCCCTATCTGATTTAGGATTGGAAAAGATCCTTTCCCAAACTGTTGGTGATCTTTTTGTCTAATTGACAGTGTCTTTTGCCTTACAGAAGCTTTGCAATTTTATGAGGTCCCATTTGTCGATTCTCGATCTCACAGCACAAGCCATTGCTGTTCTGTTCAGGAATTTTTTCCCTGTGCCCATATCTTCGAGGCTTTTCCCTACTCTCTCCTCTGTGATGTTCAGTGTTTCTGGTTTTATGTGGAGTTCCTTGATCCACTTCGGAGCTGAGATGGAAGGAAAGACCATCCAGAGACTGCCCCCACCCGGGAATTCATCCTATATACAACCACCAAACCCAGACACTATTGCATATGCCAGAAAGATTTTTCTTACAGGACCCTGATATAGCTCACCCTTGTGAGGCTATGCCTGCGACTGGCAAATACAGAAGTGGCTGCTCACAGTCATCTATTGGATGGCACACAGGACTCCTAATGAAGGAGCTAGAGAAAGTACCCAAGGAGCTAAAGGGGTCTGCAACAACAATATGAACTAACCAGTAACCCCTGTAGCTGTGTCTCTAGTTGCATATGTAACAGAGGATGGCCTAGTCAACAATCAAGGGAAGGAGTGGCCCTTGGTCTTGGGAAGATCATATGCCCCAGCACAGGGGAATGCCAGGAAGCAGAAGTGGGTGGGCTGGGGAGCAGTTTGTGGGGAGGGTATAGGGGACTTTGGGGATAGCATTTGAAATGTAAATGAAGAAAATATCTAATAAAATAAATAAAGGAAAAAAAGGAAAAGAGGAAAAAGTTGCACAATATGACCATTAACAAAGCTAAGTTCCAACATGCCAATACCTCTGATAAATATTTGGGGGGACCTGCTCACTGCATGCAGGATCAGCATCTAGACAATGAGTTTATAAGGCACAACTCTTTCATTTATAAGAATCAGATATATGCAGAAAAACTGAAAATAAAAGAATAGGAGTAGAAATAGTGAATTCCAAATGTTGGTGTAGAAATATTTAGTGCTGGATAAATTGTTTCTATGCTTAAAATGTCCTTACTGAGGTGAGGTCATTGTGGCTAAAAGGCAAAATTGTATAATTTTAATTCACACTATCCAGGTGAACATTTGTATTTATTTATTTACTGAGTGTTGGGGAATAGAACCTAGAGCCTTGCCAATGCCAGGAAAGTGATCAGTCTCTGAAGGAGAAAGAGTGGTGTGTGGAACCCACACACCCCCGTCACATCTACCCTGGACACTAAAATTTTTACAAATATTTTCTTCTCCCAATCCTGCTATTTCAAGGTTATATTTCTTAGTCTAGAGGAGTACATTTGTTTCCAACTACAGTTTTTATTGCTTGTTATCGTTTGTCTTTTCTGACTTCTAGATAAAATGGAGAAACTGAGAGAACGCATATCCCAAGCAATTAAAAATGAGCCAAATGTATTAAGTGGTGGAAAAGAGGAGAATTGATGTTAGATTGTAATTGGCCACTGAGTGTGTTGTCCTTTGCTTGATGACAGTCTACTATCCCACATTCAAAACTTCAGATATTCTAAAATGGGCAGGTGATACCTAAGCCCTCCAAGCACATGAACACCTCAAAGGGGGAACCATCAATTATTTTTAGATTCCTGTGACAGAAACCAAAATCCAGTGTAGGTCTAAAGTATACCCATTTTAAGATCTGGAATGTGAGTTTGACTTAAAAATACCTTCACATGTAAGTAGCTGTCACTTTCAAACAAGATCACCATAGAAAATATGCCATACACAAATACAAACTGGATACATGTCCATCATAGTTCAAAGATAAGGATGTAATTTTCTTTTAGCCAGAGGAGCAGATATGGTCTTCTTCAAGTTAGGAAGAGCAGGGGTTTGTGTTTGCCCTCTTAGGTGTTACTGTACTAGAATATATGAGACACCGGGATCTATAGGAATGGAGATTTATTTGTCCTGTTTTCGATGCTGAGATATTCAAGATTAAGGAACCCATATCTGGCGGGCGACACATATAAAAAGGTGCATCGGCTGTGACATCCCACTGGAGAAGGCAAGAGGACCAAGAGTGTTCACAACCAATCATGGAATCTAAAGCACAGGGTCACGCCTACTTATCATGTGCATGTATGCATAGGCATGGGCACCTGAGCATGTGTGTGTGCATGCATGTATGTGTGCATGCACGTGTGAGTGTGTGCATGCCTGTGTGTGTATGTATGTGCATACCTATGTGTGTGCATGTGTATGTGCATATGTGTTCGTGTGCATGCATGTGGGTATGGTTATATCTGTGCATGAATGAGAGTGTGAGTTTATGCTAATGCATGTGTGCATGTATGTGTGCGTGCATGTGTGTTTATATGCACACATGTGTGTGCATGTTATGTATGTGCATGCATGAGAGCATATTTGTTTGTATGTTAATGCATGTGTGTGTGTGTGTGTGTGTGTGTGTACACGCATGCACATAAATGTGAAGGCTAGAGGTTAATGTTTGCTCTCTACCTTGTTTTTCTGAGGCAATGTTTTTCAGTGAACCTAGAGTTTAACAGGTCAGCAAGGCTGGCTGACCAGGAAGCCCTTTCGTGGGCTTCTTTCTTTTACTCAGTGTAAGGGTCACAAAGATGCATCATCAAACTTTCTTTGTTTATATGTGGATCCTGACTCCTACCGGTATGCTTGCCCAGGTGTTGCCCAACAAAGAAGCTGACTCCCTGGCCTAAGCCCTTTTTGCAATGAGGGCATTAATTCATCATGAGCTAGGTACCATAGCCTTCCCTCCCAGGGCTGCTGCTCTGGAGTTGGGTTTTCAGCACTTACTGTTTTGGCTGGAGGCACACATGAAACTTAGTGCTGTTGCATGTATTTTATCCTGTCGGGTACTGGAATTTACAAAGTGGATTGCAGTGGAATTTTTCTAGTTCTCCTGTGGATCTATTTAAATAGACGGATAGGAACTGGCTAGTGGAATTTTGGTCTCCACTCTCCTTGCCTTTCACACTGATGTTTTAAATATTTGCTGTGGATTTGCATTCAGTTCTATTTTGTGCTGATTTCTCCTTCCTCAAATCCCCTCTATATCCTCCCAGAAGGACCACAGCTACTGTTGGTGAGGATGGCAGTACCCGGAGCCAATGCAGACACCATTCATCCATCTGCAGGCACCGCAGGGGCCAGCGGCCAGACCACCACTTCCCAGTCCCGGGTAAAAATATTTTCTTTACCATGACAACCCTAGACCAAGGGTAGAAAACCCAAACACAGCTAGCTTTCCACACGGCCATTCCATTTGAAATATATTAATACTCAGAACAAAGGTGTTTTTGATTGTGTCACTTTCAATTACTGTACATTTCATGTAGAAAAACACAGGCTATAACATGGCTTGTCACACCTCTAAAATTCTTAAAAGATACATCTTTATGATTCCTTATAGATAATGACACATTTGGTTAACAACAATTAAATGCCATTCATTATAGTGTCTGATTTGTATATATTTTTTTGAGGAAAAGGAAGAAATTTACATTTGCTTGGAACAAATGAAGCAGTGAAAATATCTAGTATAAAATAAGAGTGTGTCCATGTGATTTGAATGCTTTGAGTTTAGGATTACTGGGAAATTAATATATTTTTAAAAACCCTGAACTCAATAAAATGCATTGTGGGATACCATAGGTAGCAAATGTACATTTGCATTTTGACCTTGTAGTCATTCCCTGATTTTACTGGCTATTTGAATGTTTTTGTTTTTTCAAGGTAGCCTTCTGGGACTAACCAATTTTTTAAAATGCAGAGGCTGTGGCATCTATAAATAACATTGTAGCACTACATAAGGTGAGAGAAACCAGTTCTCCACAGAGTGTGCAATGAAGAATTTTGAATTAAAAGGGGTTTAAATGGTAGTTTGGTTTCAATAGTAAAATTAAAAAGAAGATCAAACAGATGTTGCTCTGATAGCTGGATTCCTAAGGAAATCAACTATAGATTTCATAAAGTACTGATTACTGGGCTACATAATCAGCATGATTTTGCCAGTATCTAAAAGCCATTAGGAAAGGCGAGAGGTATCAAACACACTGTATCCAGTGTGTGCTGCTGTCTCCCCTGAAATCTCCACGCAGATCATTCTGTATAACTTAATTAGCGAAGTTAAAATTAAGATGAGACTCCAGTGTGTTTAGGCGAAACAATTTCTGTGAGAGGATACTTCATTAAAACATTTAATAATGCAACAACTTCTGCTTATCAAACAGCTTGCTGAAAGAAAAAAATATTTTTTTGCCAATTAATAAAATGATTCAGTATAGACTATCTGTTTTGGAAAACCTCAGATACCTGTGCTATGGCTGTGGACTCAGGACAGGCCTGGCTGCGGGATGTTTTTCAGTGCTGTGACACGGTTAGCGATCATACCACTTACTGCACACCTCCTGGGTACCACACACTGTCCTAAGCTCTTTGGAAACACTGGTGAGAAGGATAAAGTACGAATCACCCTGACTCTCTGTTTTGAGTCAGATTATAAACAAAGATGTAATATGTTTACATTAACCATCAACACAATCAAGTCCAGAACTCTATCTAGGAAGAGAACTCTTCAGTCTTTGTCACCTTAGTCTTACTGTCCCCCTGGTTCTAGACAGATATTTAACTATTTTGTTGTTGTTGTTGTTGTTGTTTGAGACAGGGTTTCTCTGTGTAGTCCTGGCTGTTCTAGAACTCACTTTGTAGACCAGGCTGGCCTTGAACTCAGAAATCCACCTGCCTCTGCCTCCCAAGTGCTGGGATTAAAGGCGTGCACCCCCACCGCCCGGCTAACTAGTCTTGATAACTTTTATCTACACTAGATATTGCATTAAAACACAACTGTACAACACACAGCCTTTTCATGGAGCATGTTTGAAATGTTTATCTATACACACGTAGCAACACTTCCTTCTTGCTGGAAGATAATCTGTGATGTGGATTTCGCTTACCTACATGTCCGTTGATGGGCATTTTGGTGTAACTTTTATCTTATTGTGATTGCTGTGAGCATTAATGTAGGAATTTTTGAGAGAATCTATGCTTTAATTTTTAAGGCTTTGATTGGCATATGGCAATTATGTGTAATGGGCTTCATTATGACATTCCAAATCTGTGTGTGTTTCTTCGTTTCCATTATGCCTTCTTGTCTCCTCGTCTCCCTTCCTTTCCCAAGCCACTCCCCATTGCACTTTCTCTTTTAAATGACTAAATGAGTTCCATTAGTGTTCCTTACAGAACATGGGTGAGGAGTTGTTATAGGAACATGGGGACCTTAACAGTGGCTACCTCACTGGAACTTCCTCCACAAAGCCATAGCAGCTAGGACTCCTGGGGAGGAGCTGGGGCTCACAAGCCCCTCTCCCAGTCATTATAGGATTCTGACAGGCAGAGTCTTGTGCAGGTGGTCTCAGCTGGTATACACTCGAGATTATAGTGGCCATACTGTGATGAGAAATCAGTATTCAACGTCACTCCTCAATCTTCCTCCTAAACGGATATCCCTTCTGTCTCTTACTCTGATATCCACTGAGGTTTTGGTGTCCCACTTCTGCCTGAGGACTCAGCATTTATCCAGGTATGACTGCTGACCACTACAAAAGGAAGCCGCTCTGACCAAAGCTGATGGCAACCCTACTCTATGGCCACAGTTATTTAGACAGCAGTTTAAGGGACCCATCATGTAAATTTAACAAAACAACAGCAATAGCTCCTCCACTGGGACCTCCTCTGACATTCTCAGTCATGGGCTTTCAACTAGTTTTGTAACATAAGACATAAATTTTCTCCTGTGGAATTTGCATCAAATCTACACAGAAAGTAGTTTATTTCTCCCATAACAGATATACCACAATCACATTAGTGGCCATACCTTCCCTCGCTGATGGGTAGTATTGCACGCAGGGTCCACAGCTGAGTGTAACTGTCAATGACAAATTTTCCCCAGTCTGCAAAGCATGTTCCAGAACTATGAGGGTTCATCCCCAAGAAGGAAAGAAAACTCTAGCCCAGTTCTTGCTTGATTTCCCTATGTCCTTTAAGGAGATTGTGGGAGTGTCTTCAGTACTTGCATCTTATCAGCTCTTTCTGGTGATATTCTGCCTGTATTGTTTTGGGAACCCCAGAGTCCTCCCTGTCTAACAACTTTAGAGGTATCCCACCTGAGACAGTGATTTTATTTAATAATCCACAACTTCTTGAAGCACTTTTATCTACCGATGCAAGCTACCTCCATTCTATTTTTATTTTTTTATTTTTAAATAAGCATACCGATTATCATGTTTTTAAAGGGTGACTTTTCAAGCAGGACTTGTTGATGTACATAGTAACTCTGCTTTCTCTTTTGAGGAAGTGCTGAGCTGTTTTCCAGAGGTGCTGTGTCTGTGCCCACTCCTTCAGCAGTGTGTGCGTGTGTGTGTGTGTGTGTGTGTGTGTGTGTGTGTGTGTGTAGGGGGGGGGAATTCAGCTTCTCTGAGTTCCTGCAGCTCACCACCTGTTTCCCATTCATTGTGGCTATGGTAGTGTTTGTGACTGTGTTTCCCTGTAGTGACAGCTGATACTGAGGATCCCCCCACCTTACCCCCCACCCCCGGGCCAGTTTTCACCTGTATTTCCTTTAGAGAAACCCCCATTCAGCTCTGTTGCCTATTTTTAGTTGTGCTATTTATATTTTTATTATTCACATCTAAGAGTCCTTTATTCTCCATGTATTCTAAATATGCCTCTTATAAGAGACATGATTTATGTATCTTCCCTGTTTCTTATGTTTTCTATTTTTATGATGGTATCCTTTGAAACACCGTTTTTAAAAAAGAACTTATTTTTCTTCGGTTGCTGTGTTTTGAGTGTCACATTGCAGAACCTACTATCAAATCAAAGGTCACAAAGATTTGCTTCTATGTTTTCTCTTTCTAAAGTTTTATAATTTGAACTACCCCAACTTGATCTTTGACCCAGTTTGAGTTAATTACTGTATGGAGTGTGAAGTAGGGGTCGTATGTTGCTCTGAGTAGAGAATTTATTCCCTCAAGGAGAAGATATATTTTCTTTTTAGTAAAATTGTTTTATGAAAAACAGTATTCACTTGTCAAAAATTACTTACTTTGTGCTAGGCGTATTTTTTCTAGTAAAATAACCCAAATCCTAAGCTTTTAGGGAGGCTATTTGTCTGGCAATAGATGCAAACAAGTTAGCATAACAGTTAAGTGACTTATGAACTGAAGAAGAGCACTTTATTAAGTTGTCAGAATGGGCTTAGTTTAAATGACTGGAGGAGAGTATAAAGGACCCAGGACTATGGTGGGGAATGGTAGGTTCCAGGAATATCAATGCAAGGGCTCTGAGGTGGGCGAGCCAAGAGGATGCCAATATAGCTGGAAGAAGAAGCACTTGGCTTTGAGGACAGAGGAGAGCTGGGGAGGTGTCACTTAGTATATCATGGGTTTCAGTAGATATATTGGCATGAGGCTAGAAAACTGGAGAGTATTGAGCAGAGGCGCCTGATGTTTCAGCTGGAGTTTTAGGAGGCCACAATGGTAAAGAGTGAAGAATAGCCAGTTGAGATGTAGTAGCTCAAGGGAATCAAGCAGGTCGGCTTCAAGGTCATAGGACTAAGGATGGTCACAGACTAGGTGTAATGGAAAGTTATAATCAATAAGTGTGAGATATGAGAAAAGGTGGTGGTGGGGGGAACTCCAGGGTCAGCGTTTGGTGTGTGTCATCATTGAGTAAGAAGAGGAGAGCATGATTGTACTTGTCTTGGGAGAGTGAGAATTTACTCAGGGAATATGCAGATCTCTACTAGACCTGGGCATGACAACGTTAAGTGGTTAGGTGGTAGCACGGTGCAATTTGACTGTGAAGGGAAAGCTGAAAAGTGGCATTTTAGCAATGTGAGAAAGGAAGAGAGAGTCTGTAGATCTCTTGGAGAAGAGCATGCTACAGTTTGCCCATGCTGGGTCTGCTTGGTTCCATTCAAGGAGAAACAGGAAGTGGACCCATTCCCAAGCAGCCTGAGCAGTGAAAGATGAAAGAAAAGATGAAAGATGAGCAGGCACAGGCAAGATGACCAGGAGCCAGCAAACCATCCACCCTGAGGACATAGTGCTTTATTTTTGTGTGTGAGGGGGAGCCATCCCAGAGCAGAGGTTATGGACCACACATACTGTTTGCCTGCTGGGCAGTGGACAGGTCATGCTGTGGGCATAAACTGAAGATGAAGCTTATAGGATGTGATGTGTGGTGACTATATTTTTCATGGTTCATGGTTCATGGCTTATAGCTGGTTTTGCTCCTATTGTGTCAAAATGGGTTTGGAATAATAAAGATGAAAAATGGTTTTAAAATATAGAGGTACTTGAGACTCCAGAAATTGAACAGAGCTCAGAACTCTCTCTCTCTCTCTCTCTCTCTCTCTCTCTCTCTCTCTCTCTCTCTCTCTGTTCCTCTCCTTCTGCCCCTCTCCCTCCCTCCCTCCTTCTCTTTCTCCATCTCCCTTCCTATCCTGCTCCTGTCCTCCCTCTTTCTATCGTTTCTCTTACTCCCCACTCTCCAGATAAGGCAGTCGTAGAATTCATCTTTAAGGGCAGGTCATAGAAACTGATTTGCCCTCTTGCACATCATGGGGCTTGTGCCGAGATTCTCTGACCTATCTTATACAATAGTAGATCTTATAAACACTTGGTTAGGAGGAATCCTAGTCTCTACCTAGGAGAAATGAACAGTGCATAGAGAGGCCATGAAAACTGAATGAGGGATACACACCCCTAGCTTCCTGAGAAGGAAAGACTGTGCTCAGGATCCTTTGAGGCCTCAGCCTATAAATTTCTTCATACAGCTCTTTAAAATATAACTTACAAATACCTCATGTCTGATGTGGTAAATGTGACCAAGATCCCATGGCTGATATCTGGTATGGTAAACCTGGCCAAGAACCACAGTTGGGGAGGTCATAGGCCATAGTGTGAATCTACTATTGATATTTTGCTAAATGAACACACTATCAAACTGCCTTCTAAATATGTGTCTCTCTACTTGCAGATTTGTGCAGCTTCCAGTCCTTGTGACTGAGAAGTCTTTGTGTAGTTGATACTGAGAGAGACCCATGACTTGGTCCCAGTGCATGACCAAGTGACTGTTGAGCCGTCAGTCCTAAGTGGGCATTGCCATCATGTGTACCCTCTCCCACGCTTCTGAGGTTGAGTGAACATCACGAAGGATGGGGTGGGGAGATTGCAAGGTCAGGGAGTTTGAAGTCAATCGTTGATGGCTCGTATGGGAAGAAAATGTTTTTTCTGAAGAGTGAAACCTTTGGTAGGTTCCTCGTGTGCCAATGGCTGGCCCTACACCCACACATGTACAGCTAGATCTAACTGGATTCAGAAGCATACAGTAGGGTTTGGACAAAGGAAAGAGAAGGGGTCAATTGTATCATAATCTCAAAACCAAAAAGAAATAATTGTTTTCCTTTTTTTTTAATTGGATATTTTCTTTATTTATATTTCAAATGTTATCCCCTTTCCTGGTTTTCCCTCTGAAAAACACCCTCCCCCATCCCCTCCCCTCTCCCCCTGCTGACCAACCCACCCACTCCCACTTCCTGGCGCTGACATTCCTCTACACTGGGGCATAGAGCCTTCGTAGGACAAAGGGCCTCTCCTTGCATTGGAGACTTGGAAGATGGACACATCAGCAGGAGTAGAAAGGAGAGAGTAGAAGCAACATACAGTCAGGGTGACTGAGGTCTAATTTTATTGTATTCTTCTACAGGTGGTCATCCACTTTTCCCAGCATCACTGAAGATGATATTTTTTATCCACTGTAAATTATGCTATCTTTTTCAAATTTCCGATGGCTGTAATTGTATATACTCACTGATCTACATGCATGTTTTGTGTACTGTGCTTTTTTTTTGTCATTATAGCTTTGAGTGTGTTTATAATTGTTTCTAGTCTTTGAGTTAAAATATAACTATATCATGTTTCCCCTGTTCTTCTTCCCACTCAACCCATCCTATGTACCTCCCTCTCTATTTCTCAAATTCACGAAAATGTATAGCTATTTTAAAGTGTACATATATGTGTAAATTATATACATATAGAAATATATACATATTTAATATATACATATATATTTATCTATGTATACATATTCATATAATACAAAATATATGATTCACTCAAAATATACATATATACAAATATACATATATAAAATATACAAAATATAATATATTCACTCAATCAGTGAATACAATGTTGAATACAATACAACCCCTTTTAGGAATAACTTTTCTAACATTTTGAAGAGACATGATGTTACAGGAGACATACTGTTTCTCTGGATTTTATAATCTTTCCAGCACTCTTCTGCTACGATCCTTGAGTGAAGGAGTTGTATTATAGATGTATCAGTTGAGGCTTGAAACTACATAGTTAATTATTCTCTCTGTTATATTGGTTGTGGTTTTCTGCAGTGGTCTCCATCTGTTGCAAAGAGAACTGAGAGCTGCAATTAAGAATGCCATTAGACTTTCACTAGTTTAGTAAGTGGTGGCTATAAGTTCTCTACGATCTATGACCTCTCTAGCCTCAGGTAGTTGGCTAGATTTCCAGTACCAAGTGAAATTTACCTCTTGGGTGAATTTTAAGTCCAGTCAGAGATCCATTGGTTGCTCCCAAGATATGTGTGGCACTATTACACCTCAACAGCCACTGTGCTATGCTGTTCATAACTGGGCAGAACTACTGGTTGCTGCCTTCCTTTGGAAGTTTGCATGGAGGTTTCTGGTACCATAAAAGCTAGTCCTCAGGGAAAAGGCTTTAGGTCAGACTAAGCTAAGATTCTCTGAGTCCTGTGTTTAAAGGGTGTGGGGTCTTCAGCAATAGGGACTTCCCTTTAAACTCTGTGGAAGTGGAGGACACACAACTAACAGATTATAATGTCTTATAAGTCTTCTGTATTCCCCTGACCAATATCTTAAAATGGGGTTTCTCATACCTGGTATTGAGGCTTTTGTTAGACAGAATATGGTTCTTTGGAGCAGTGGTAAATTTCATTTAAACTATGTGTGTTTATGTGTGTGTCTCTGTGTGTGTGTGTGTGTGTGTGTGTGTGTATATATATATATATATATATATATATATATACACACATATATGTGTGTGTGTTTATGCAGACTTGTATATAGTATATGCAATTTTAGTTAAGTATATATTAATATCTATTAAGATATTATGATTGCAATTTTACCCTTCTCTCTTTCCTTCTGCATTTCTTCTCTTCCCACTATCTAATTTAGACTGCCTCCATTTCCCCACCCCCAACTTTGAATCATTCATATGCTGCTATTTCTCTCTGTATTGCCTACCCACTCCCAACACTCCCATGGTCCTATTTATTGTTTGTTTGTTTGTTTGTTTGCTGTTTGTTTCTGTTGTTACTCCAAGTTATATACTCACACCTGAAGATTTGGAGCTTGGACCACAGATGAAAGCATCCGACATTAATCTTTTTGGGTCTCAGTTAACTCAGTCTAGTCTTCTTTGATTCTATCCATTTATCGCCAAGTTTCCATATTTAAATCTTTGCATCTGAGTAGCATACCCTGGTGTCTATGTATCATATTTTTACTATCCCTTTGTCAGTTGAAGAACATTTGGGTTGTTTCCATTTCCTAGCTGTTGTGAATATAGCAACAATGAACATGACTAAACAAGAACCTGTGGAAGGAAGGTCAAGTTCTTTTGACCATATAGCAAGGAGTGATTTAGAGGTCATATAATAAATTTACTTTTAGCTTTTGGAGGATTAGTTACATTCATCTCCAGAGTGGCTATACCATTTTTAATACCGCCAACAGTGAGTGAGGGTCCCCCATTTTCTTCTCTCTCTCCAGCATTTGTTATTGTTTTGTTGTTGTTGTTGGTGGTGGTGGTGGTGGTGGTGATGGTGGTCTTTCCCATTCTGCCTGGAGTAAGATGAAGACTCAAACTTGTTTTGATTTGTTTTTCCCTAATTGCTAGGAATGGTGGACATTTTTTGATGGATCTCTTAGCTAGCCATTTTTATATCTTCTTTTGAAACTTTCTGTTCAGTCTATTTTTTTGAATGGGTCATTTGCTTTTTGACCCTTTGTTTTTTTAGTTCTTTATATATTTTGGATTCTGAACTTCTTTTTAATTCTTATTTTATTTATTTACATCCCAAATGTTGCTTCCCTTACTGTTGCCCCTCTCAGTGATCTTCCCCCATCCCATTACCTCTGAGGGGGTGCCCCATCCACCTTATCCTCCCACCCTAGTGCACCAAGTCTCTACAGGATTAGTTGCATCCTTTCCCAATGAGGCCAAACAAGACAGTCCTCTGCTACATATGTGCTAGGGGCCTGCTACTGTTGTTGTTGCTGCTATTTTTTTGTTGTTGTTGGTGGTGGTGGTGGTGCTATGGTTACTGCTACTGCTGCTGTTGCTGTTGCTGCTGTTGCTGCCTTTGGTGTTATTGTCAGTACTGATATTTGTGCTGCTGTTTTCACCTATCTGAACAAGCAATCCTGCCTGATCCTCATTCCAGTGTTTGTCCATTATTTCACTTCAAGGCATGCATATCTTTACAGCTACAATAACTATCTCATAGACAACAGATAGGTGAAATCTCTTGATTCAGTTATCAAGCCTGAATATTTTGATTGGAGATTCGAGGCCATTTCACTTAAAAATTATTATTTGAAAGCTGTTGTGTTGACCACAGTCATTGAAGCTTTATTTTTGTTGTTATCTCAGTAGTACTTTGAGGTTCAGTAACTATAACTTGACTTAGTTTCTTTCTACAGTTTCTTGACCATCATTATTCTTCTCTTCAGCCTAAAGTTTTGTTTCCAATGATTTTTTTTTGGGGGGGGGGGCTTGGTCTTCTGGACAGACACATTTTAGGCCACTTATGTTGTGGGAAGTTTCTTTTTCTCTTTCAACTATAACAAATCATTTTACTTGGTACCTTAGTCTGGGTTGGTCTTTTAGAACATGAAATGCATTGCTTGAGACTCTTTCAAAAGTTCTACTCAGAAGTCAGCTGTTATTTTAATACTTTTTTCCTTCATATGCAATTTGTGTTTTTATCTCACGGCCTCCAATAGTCTTTCTTTGTTCTTTGTTTTAATTATGATGTGCTTTGAGGAATTTCTTTTCTGGTATTCTGTGTGCTTGTTCTTCCTTCCTTCCTTCCTTCCTTTCTTTCTTTCTTTCTTTCTTTCTTTCTTTCTGTCTTTCTTTCTTTCTTTTTTATATATGTCTTAGTCAGGGTTTATATTCCTGCACAAAACACCATTCCCAAAAAGCAAGTTGGGGAGGAAAGGGTTTATTTGGCTTATACTTCCACATTACTGTTCATTACTAAAGGAAGTCAGGACAGGAACTCACACAGGGCAGGAACCTGAAGGCAGGAGCTGATGCAGAGGCCATGGAGCAATGCTGCTTACTGAATCGCTTTCCCTGGCTTGCTCAGCTTGCTTTCTTATAGAACCCAGGACTACCAACCCAGGGATGGCACCACCCACAGTGGACCCTCCTATCTTGATCACTAATTGAGAAAATACCTTACAGCTGGAACTCATGGAGGCATTTCCTCACCTGAAGCTCCTCTCTCTGTGATATCACCAACTTGTATCAAGTTGAAACCAAAAACCAGCCAGTACCATAGGTACAAGTGTGCCATTCCTTAGTTTTATTCTATGATCTGGTCTATGCCATTGACCTAGGATTCTCTTCCCTTTTCTATGTATACAACTCAGTAATTTGGTCTTTTCATAGCATCCCACATTTCTTGCCTGCTTCTACCATCTCTCTCCTTTTTTTGTGTTTTACACTCACATTATTTGTTTTTTGGTTTTTTTGTTTTATTTTGTTTTGTTTTGTTTTACTCTGTTTTATATTCAGCTCCTGATGCTCTGTATTCTGCTTTATTCATTGTCTTTGTAAAGCTTTCCCCTGAGTTTTCTAGTTGGGTTGTTGAGTTTTTTTAATTCTACCTTCATTTCAGCTTGACTTGCAACATTGCTATCTCTTTATTGAATTCAGATTTTAAGTCCTGGGTTTTTCAAATCATCTAAACCAATCTTATTTGTGTTCATGTTTTCCTACACATCACTCAGGCATTAACTCTCCTTAAGTTAATCTTCTTATTTCTTTGTACTTTCTTTGAACCCCTTGAGTACTTTGATGAAGTTGAGAATTGTGAGAATCGGCACCATCTGGGGTTCATCTAGGCAGTTCTTATTCTAGAACATTCCTATAGGAATGGTGGCTTTTGGGGGCTGGGATACTGTCTTGGTCTTTCAAATTGTTTGTGTTCTTGTGATGCAGTCTGAGCACATGGACTTCCTTTGTAAGTTCTGTGTCTGATATGAAAACGGCAGGCTGGGAAACAGCACAGGATGCACTTGAAGGTAATGTTTAAATATGGCTCAGATATAATAAAGGCAGGCAAATATGGGGGACTGGAATACAGGGTGCATGTTCTCAGCCTGGAGTTTGGGGATAAATATGTGGATCAGAGGTTCCTTTGATCAGGTAGACTCACTTGGCTAGATTATCACATAAAATGTTATCTGGCTACATGGAAAAGTTGTATGTGGGGTCTGTAGGTTGTGAACAGGCACCGCTGGAGCCTGGGGTTGAGAGCTGCACAAGCTGAAGTGACCAGATGAGACTCCAACATTGTCTGTTAAGATTTGTTTAATTCTTGGACATGTACCCAACCTCCCCACCCCTATCCATTGTAGATTTCCATTGGTTCTCATGACTATCTAGTCATCCCTTGGAGGTAAGGGGCATTTCCAGAAAGAGACAGAGACCTAGGAAAAGGGAGATACCTAAGAATCAATGGGGGTGTCCGTAGCTGTGATTCACAGTATTGGGGATATGAAACCTAAGGAGGCCACCTCCTGTATTCAGGTAGGAATCCCAGTGGAGCGATAGTGGCACCAACCCACCTATAAAACTTTCGACCCTAAATTTATCCCATCTCAAAGAATGTGGGGGTTGGGATAGAACAGAGATTAAGGGAATGGCTACCAATAACTGACTTTACTTGTGACCCATCCCAAGGGCAAGCACCAGTCCCTGACACTATTAATGATACTTTGTTATGCTTGCAAACGGGAGTCTAGCATGGCTGTCATCTGAGAGGCTCCATCCGGCAGCTGACTCAGACAGATATAGACACCCACAGCCAAACAATGGATGGTGCTTAGGAAAGAATATGAGGAAGGATTGTGGGCCCCAAAGGGGATAGAAATTCCACAGGAAGACCAGCAGGGTCAACTAACCAGGATCTTGGGATTCTCAGAGACTGAGCTCCCAACCAAAGTACATACACATAGTGGTCCTAGGCCTCCCTGCAGATGTGCAGCTTGGTCTTCACTGGGTCCTGAACAACTGGAGCAGAGGCTATCCCAAAATCTGTTGCTTGTACATGGGATATGTTCTTTTATCTGGCCCCCCTTGTCTGACCTCAGTGGAAGAGAATGTGCCTGGCCCTGCAGAGACTTGATGTGCCAGAGTTGGGATCTACCCAGGGGGTCCCACCTGCTGAGAGGAGCAGGGTAAGGAGATGGGGGAAAGAATTCTGGGAGGAGGTTAGTGAGAGGGCTGTGAAATGAATAAGTAAAATAATAATAATAAAACAGAATTGTTATTACTAATAGAAAGCATATGCATACATTTTGGGAATCACAGAAGTGAGCAATGCTATAAATATAAAACAAAAGGTTTTATTTTGTGTTTTCTTCTGTATCTTTGGGTAGGACTTATTGATATTTTGGTTGAAAGTCTTGAAACTAGACAAATAGAGGAGTTTTGGTCTGAACATCTGGAGGTATAGGGTGACATTTTCCTGAGATGGGCGATGTAAAAAATCAATTATCATTGTTCATTTTTAGTGTAAGGTTTATTCAGAGCTCATCAGTGAATCACAGAAATGCAGGAGGCCCTCAGCCTGTCTTCCCTAGGATGCTGTCATTCACTAGAACCTGCTTGTCGGGGAGCTTTCTCTTTTATCTTAGAGTTGAAACCGTAAAGTCTGCCATATGATTGAGCCCATGTGTCACAAAAGAGGGAAGAAATCTTCAGAATTCCAGAGGATAGGAAATTTAGAGCATGTGCTCTGCTAGACAAGAAGGAAATAGTCTAACTCTCTAGAGTATCAGCCAAAGGGAAAAATAGGGCAGGGATTTTTCACAATTAAAAAAAATCATGTTATCATAAAAACAGCTGGCATTACATTGTTCTACCAGATGTTTTGCCTTTTCTCAAGTCTAGTGTGCAACTTTTCAAGATAGAAAAATAAACTACTTTGCTTTCAGTACTATTGAGTCTTCAGTACTCTTATAAAGTGAGGGTCATCGGCTCTCTCAGAATACAATAAAGTTGAGCGGATCAAGGGCAATGTTAACTGGATGTATTTCAGTTGCTGTTTTATCTTTCTGTCCCTGTCACAATATACCCGAATGATGTTGATCACCTTGGTGATACTTTATTGATACCTTCATGAGATGGATTATTCTGGTTCACAGTTTCAGAGCTTCCTGTCTACTAAAGATTGGCAGGAAGCTTTAGGTGGATCAAGTAGGGTGTCATGGTGGGGACACAGGACACAGTTAAAACACTCACCTCATGTCAAGATGCAAGAGAGAAAGAAGTACCAGGTTAGGATACTTCAATTCCTTTTGGGGATACCCCATCAGTATCCTGACAATAATACACAAAGCACCACTCCTTAAAGGTATCACTTAGAAAAGCACTACTCTGTGGATGAAGTCTCCAACATATGGATATTTGGGTAAAGGGAACAAAAACATTCAAATCATGGCAATTATTGTTTGTAAAATTTAAAACAATTATGTTTCAAGCAATTTCTTTTTAATAATATATGTTTAGCACTCACTGTCTCCTATATTTAATATTTAGTGACATTTTTCATGTGTATGTATGTGTACATGTGTGTCTGCTCTCCATGAGTGTATGCATTTATTTGTACAGGTATGTTGTGCATGTGTGTGTTGTATGCATGTGTATATGTATGCTTGCATGTGTGTTGTGGATGTGTGTCTATGCCAGTGGAGGCCTAGAGTTGATGTTGGAAAGCCCAGAACACTGGGCCACTTTATTCATTGATTTGGTGGAAATATCCTACTTAGAATTGAGTGTTTCAAGGTCTCTCACTTGCTGCACACTGTCCAGTTGTGGACCTTTGTATTTGGTCCTATCTACTGCAGAAGGAAGATTCTCTGATGGTGCCTGAGCAAGATTGATCTATTAGTATAGCAGATATTGTTAGGAATCATTTTATTGCTATGTTCTTTTAGTAGGATAGGAGCATTTGGTCTTGTCCTAGAACCAATTCCAGTCAGACAGTGGCTGCCTACTCCCACTTTTTTATCATTATTGCACCAGTATAACATGCAGGCAGATCACCATTCTAGATCATAAGGTTTGTACCTGAGTTGGTGTGCACCATTCCCCTCGGGTAGTGTGCAGAGTCCCTTCCATCATAGTGAACACTTGTCACTAGTGATGAAGGCTCTAGGCATAAACTCCACCTCTTAATTTCAGAGGTACTTGCTGTTCTTACAGAGGACCAGAGTTCAGTTCCCAGCACCATATCACATAGTTTACAGCCACCTAAAGCTGGTTCACTCCAGCTCCAGGAGTTCTGCTGTCCTCCTCTGACTCCCCAGTCACAAACATTCACACATATGTGCCCAGAGTCATACCACACATACACAGAGTTGTTGGGTACTCCCATAGCACAGGACCCAGATTTGCTCTGTCCATGGTTTCCAGCAGTCTTTGCCATTGTATGTGAAAGATATTCAGTGGATGTTGAATGAATGAATGAATGAATGAATGAATGAATGAATGAAAAATATACATGAACGGATGAAATTATAGCTTCCAGCCCATTTTCAGAACCATTTAGAAATGCTGTCTCTGAAGTTACTTTCAGGGCAGTTATAACACCCCAAACCAAGAGTCAAATTCTCTGTGTTTTCATTGAGTGGTTCTGAAACTTCCTTGTGCTGTGACTCTTTAATACAGTTCTTCATGTTACAGTGACCCCCAACCATAAAATTATTTTCTTTGCTACTTTATAACTGTAATTTTGATAGTGTTATGCATCATCGTATAAATATTTTGGAGATAGAGACTTGCCAAAGGAGTCACAAATCATAGGTAGAGATCCACTGAATTAGAGGCTGTAACTGAGTCATTTGACTTTACCCCCATGAGCCAAAGAGCCAAAGAGTAAAACAGAGTGTATACCAATTGCCTTGCTAAGGAGTTGAACAAATCAGAGTACCATCTCTGAATCTTTTAAACTGAGACAGACAGGGTCTGGCTGTACAGCCCAAGCTGGCCTCAGTTTGCAGTGATTTCCCAAGATGCTCTGAGATAGAGTTTGAGATCCCATGTCTGTACTACCACACACCCTGCTTCATTCCTTCACTCTTGCTTCAAGACTTAAGGTTTTTTTGCGGAGCTTCCCTTGGAGCTGATAGAAAAGCCACATGCTTAGTCTTCAGATGGTACGCCCAAATCAGGATGGCAGACCCTCTTCCCTGTTCATAGTATCAGTTTTTTAGGCCAACTGTGGCCTGAAAATGTGAAGTAGAAAATTTAGATATAAAGAATTCATAAGCATTCAATGATATTGACAGGTTGGTGCTGTCTCCCTACACCCCGCATGGGAAGTATGCGTTTTCTTTGTTCAGCACAGCCACATTGGATAGCTCCTGCTCCATGGTCATCTGGAAGCCGTCACAGATATAGGTGCAATGGTCAAGTGTCATGTACGTGTGTTCAAATTATCTTTACTTCATGCATAAAAGACACAATGTAGTTGTGCTGACAGTTAAGACAAGCTACAGAGAGACCTGTGAGGTACCTGATGTAAGTGGAAGCGATGAAGTGAAGGCAACAATCATCTGTGGACACAACCACAGCGTATGAGGCTGCATCCTGCCCATTAGACATCCATCTAGGTCCTCGGAGCAATTTCCGTTGGATTGGAAAGGAGCTTACACACTCAGCCTTAACGAGTTCCTTTAGGGGTATTAAAGGACAGTTCTCTTCTGATATATTGTGGGTCGTGAACTAAGCTAAGGACCTGTGAGAAAGGGCAGTCTTTGAGACTGATAGCCTCAGATGTGGCCTCTTGTCTTTGATGTCACACCCTGCCCCCAATACCACATCAGTAACATCTTAGGGCATAAGAATACATAGCTACTTAAGTGTTTGCCAGGGCTACCAGGTCAATGGAACAGCCCTATGTTCTAGGGTGTCTCCCCCACCTTGCCGAAATCAGGACATTCTCCAGCAAATGCAGCTCAGGGTCACTTTAGCAATTGGAAACAGTGACCAAGCAGCAAATTGTTGGCAGGGGAAATCCAGACAGAAGGTAGCTTAAATTGATGGCTCTACAGAGGCCAGGGGAATTTTAAACAGAATTGGCCTAGGTTTTTGTTTGACCAAATCACATTTATAAAGAACTGAAATGCCCAAAGAAAGTCCAAACACTAGATCACATTTTAAAATCTGGAATCAGGAATTATAAAGGAAAGGTGGATTTTCTGGGAGGTGGGGAGGGAGGAAACTATTGTACTCATGTGAGATCCTTCTTCAGCTTAGAATTCCTGAGTCTTTATAGACACCACTATTTTCCCACAGTCCAAGGAACTAATAGCAGGTCTTTGCTCACGTGTTAGGCAGAGTCAAATGATCTTATGTATAATTTACATAACTTTAAACTGTATTAAATTTCTCATCCCCTTAACAGGATGAGGCTCTGTACTGATAAACACACTGTCAAATGGAACACATGGAAGATATGTTTAATATTCCTGATCTCCTGTGCTGGGCATCCTTCATGGATGGTCAGAACAGCCCACTGGAGGGTGGCTTGTCTCCCCCTCAGGATGGCAGGAATAACTGAGAGCCAAGGCTTGCTAACACTGCTTAGCGCTGTAAAAAGGGATCACCCTGGCCCAGTAGAGCAGTCAAATTCAAAACTAGAATGTGGTGTCTGAATTTGCTTTTTATTACTGTGATAAACACCACAGGGAAGGGAGTGTTATTTGACTTAAAAGTCCCAATCACAGTCGATCACTGAAGGAAGCCAGCAGAAACCTGGCATCAGGAACTGAAGTAGAGACCATGGACAAATGTCATTTCCTGGCCTGCTCTTTATGGTTTGCTCACTTTGCTTTCTTACATACCCCAAGGCCACCTGCCTAGGAGTGGCACTGCACACAGTGCAATGAGCCCTCCCTCATCCATGGTCAGACAAGAAAATAAATGCCCCACGGATTTGCTTTATCTGCATAATCCCTCAGAGGATGTTCCTCCTTTCCAGATGACTCTAATTTGTATCAAGTTAAGGAAAGGAAAAGGAAAAAAAATTACATCTAAACCAACCAGAATACATGTTTTTCACTATTCCTTCCAAGTGTATATGGCTCCCATAACATGTAACATTTAATGGTAGATGAAACCATCTTAAGATGGCAGGCTTGGTAGGTGTTGTGTATGACCTCATTGGTTAGTGCCTGTTTGTCATGGTCAGTAACTTTACTCAGTTCAAAGATGGATGAGCCCACCTTAGATATAGTGGTTTGTTCTCCACAGATCCAGATGACAGGACATAATTGACACCAGCATCTCCCTTTGTGGCCTGTGTTCTGACTCTTGTTTACAGTTCATGTATTGCAGTCCAGATAATCTCAGGCACCGCCAGGCTTTCCCAATGCTGGTGGGATGAAGGCAATATCCTTGGACTGACTCTCTGCTTACTTCCTATTTCTATAGTCTGATTTCTGCAAACATCCTGTCCCGTCTTTGGATCTGGCTCTACTGAGCTGCTTTTAGGTATATGTACATCTCAGAAACTGCTTCTTCCTCCAAAATAGTGGTCCTTCTGCCTTGGTATCGTCCGTTCCTATGTTGTCCATTCCCAAAATGCTTAGGCTATTTCTGGCTAAATGGTGTTGACTCTTCCTTCTGCCAGGAGGCCTTTTACCAGTGTTAGCCGACCTCCAAAAACCCATGGCTCCCCAGATGTTGTTTTCTGGCCATAGACTGTTCTAAACCCTTTGCCCCTTGTCCTGTCTACTTTCCTACAGTTATTAGGGCAACCCATTCATTTTCTGGAACTAGTTTATTGCAGAGGTGTATAGTATATATACTGAAGAGGAAGAGGAGGAGGAGAGGAAGAGGAAGAAGAGGAGGAGAGGAAGAGGAAGAAGAGGAGGAAGAAGAGGAAGTATGAAACACCAGTAACTTCTGTCCCCATCGAGTTTGGAGGTAACTCTGATAACCCCAAAGTATCTCTGCTTTTTTATAAAAATTTAAAACAAAATGAAACCTGTTTCTGTATTAGAAAGATACAAACCAGTCCCATTACTGCCATCAAATCTTTAGTAAATCATTTCTATTCTTAGTAATTCACTTCATCTATTTATAAAATGAGAACTTTGGTGACCATTGAGATGGCTAGGTGCTTGTCACCAAATCTGAGGACTTGAGAAACCCACACAGTAAGAAAAAAGGACTGACTCGCTCAAGATGTCTCTGACCTCCCCAGGTACCATAGTACACACACACTCACACACATGCACACACACATGCACACATGCACATGCACATACACACATGTTCACACTCACACATGTGAACAAATAAATGTAACTTTGAAATAACAGTAGTGACATTTTATCACAATGTATCTGTGACTTCTCAAGGCTCACCATTCTGCCAAGCATATTACCCTGCAGGCGAATATGTTTTGTAAGGCCAATGATATGTTTTGTAGAGTGTGATATGATGCAATTGGAGGGGTGTCTCCACAGGCTCATGATGAGACATCTTTCCCCCTGAGGTATCAGTCATAGTATAGAATAGAGTTTATTTGGCACATGAGAAGGGGAGTTGAGAAGGGAGTGGAGGTGGTGGGGGACGAAGAAGAAGAAGAAGAAGAAGAAGAAGGAGAAGAAGAAGAAGAAGAAGAAGAAGAAGAAGAAGAAGAAGAAGAAGAAGAAGAAGAAGAAGAAGAAGAAAAACATGTGGAGAGGAGGAATGAGGGAAGGGGGGGAAGGACAGAGATAGAGAAAAGGAGCAGAGAGAGCTAAGAGAGGCCAAATAGTCCCTTTCATAGCAAGCCAGGCCTACCTGAAGGTTGATAGGTAACTGTTGGATGGAGCCTAGATGGAATGCTAACATGCTAACACGCTAACACAGTCCACAGAACACTCTTAGATGTAATATTGTGTGTCATCTGAGGGCTGTATGGGATAACTGCATCTGAAAGGCATCTAGCGAAGCCATCTCTTCCTCTATGTACAGCCCACTCGCACCCTTGTTTGTTTGTATATCAGCCTCCCCCAGCTACATCTGTGTAGGCACTGGTAGGATGTAATGTGGACACCGTGTACCTAGACTACTGCCCTGGAGCTTCCAGGTAGCTTGGGGGAAGGAGGTACTGTGGTTTGTTCCTTTGTTTGGCTACTTTATTAGCTTCCAACTCTGACTGTGAAGGAGCTGAAGGAGCAGAGCTGAGGGCAGAGGTATACAAGTTTTTCTCGCTTAAAAACCCACACAGTGGGACTAAGAAGCCTGCCATGGGTCTGCTTACTTAGAAACTCACATAGTGGGTCTGCTTGTTCAAGAAGCTGGGTCTGTATCATTGAGGTTTTTTTTTCCTCCTCCCAGGACTATGGTCAAAGAACTGGCAGGCATTTTTAATAAACTGAGTATCATTTCCAGATTGGTAAGTAGAATATTTCATTTTGTTTAGAAAAAAAATTCCTTGGAAACTGAAGGTGCTATAAATTTTCATATTCAACCATAGTTGCAACAGTCAGACCTGTAATGAAGCTATGCAGATTGGGAGTCTACTGTGCATGGCAGGCACTCTGGTCAAGCATTTTGGTTGTAGTGTTTAGTTTTAGTTTTATGTCTTCCCCTAGAGAGAAAGAACTTTTGGTTCACTTTTCCAGTATTGGAAAAATAAAGGAGAAACATTTCCACCTTCTGGGGTGGGCAGTAGAGTTTGAGAGTCGGCTCTGAGCATGACAGTAGTAGCCTGTGTGGGACTCAGACCTGGAGGGACCAGGTGTGGACAGGAGGTAAACCAGATTCTTAAATCATCAGCTTAGAAGTCACATTGCAGCTGGACGTTTTCAGTTGCATTTCTGTCTCTTCTGAGTTTTTCATAGCTGCCAAGGCCAAAGGGAAAGGTGGGGTTTTTAGTGGCCACCCTAAACCACCAGACCAAAAATACTAGTCAGAAAGTCAAATACTGTAAAACTGACTCTGCACTAGGAACACATTCAGTGAAGCTCAAAGGGAGACAGAACACTTCCTGAGAAATGTGAGAACCAGTCTGCAATAGTCTTAAGGATTTGGGCCTTAGGATTGTTTCTCTCTTAGCTTGATTCTGAGATGTCCTCAAAAGCCCTGTGGGTTAGAAAATGGGATCATCAGCCCACTGCTTCTAGAAAGGGGTTTCAGGCCAATGAAGGCGTGCCTTTAAAGGGGACCTCTCATTTCTTAGGTTTGGATCTAGGCTCTGCTGCCCTCCTATGAGATGTTACTTTACAAAAAATAGCAGGGTTAACCCACCATGCATTAGTAGCTCTGAAATAATATTTTTTCTTCTAAGTTGATCATCTCAAGTATTTTATCAGAGTTGACTAATATGTCCCTCTTTTGAAGACGTTATTAGTCTGAGGAACACAGGGATTTGCCAAATCTTTGCTTATTGGTTTGGAACTTCCCAGAGACGTTTTCCATAGCCCTTGGTGAGGATGGCCACACCCAGGATGGACAACAAGCCTCTCCTGGTCCAAGCAGAGAAAAATAGGAGTTCCTTTCAGAACAGTAAGTCTTGTTATTAGATAAGCTGTCCCTTTTTCTTCCTCGATGTGAGAGCTGGTCAGGTGGGTGGAAGCAGCCCTGCATTGCTCTTAGATATTCTGCCAGGACAGGAGGGTACCTAGGGAGGCCAACTAGGTATCCTTCTTGTCACTGGGGTGTGGTAAAGAGGAAGGATGGGTAGAATGTTCCTTCAAGCTCACATCTCTTGCTTTTTCCTAAAACTACCTTCCCTTGGATGACAATAGCATCGCTCACCCCTTCAAACCACATTTGCAAACTGCGTATGTGGAAAAAATCTTCGGGCCACCTAAAGGCTAAGGTGTGTGCAAATATGAGAGAAACGTGACTGTTGTGCAGATTATCTCTCTCCCCTCATACTTGACCTATTACCATCTGATATTTGTGAGTGACCCATGGAGACAAATTGCTATGCATTTGAGAGGTATCCACAGTATTTCGGCGTCCATGATGCACACAGCATTTCACAAAACTCCACAATCATATTGATATATGGAGATACCTTCCGGTTGTATGAACACAATGTATTTTGTAGAATTTGAATGTTACAGGTTATTTTTCCATGTATCCTTAAGGGTCAGTGGTTCAGTGGTATTCCCAAACCTGGAAACCAGATCATTTTCCTCAGTTTTCTCTCTAAGTTTCGGGGTTCCCTAGAATAGATCACAGGAACCCAGTATTAAGCATGTCAACTAAGAGGTACTTCCTGGCAATAAAACCCTGGGTGATATCAGAGGTTATAAAAGGAAGGTCATTCAAGTTTGAGACCACAAAGAAAATTCCTTGGGAAATAAACTTTCCTGGGTGAGATGAAAGGCCCCAGTCGGAGAAGTCAAAGAGATAGCCCCTTCACCCTAGCATGAATGGGAAATTCAAATCCATTGGCATTGTCATTGGCAGAGCTCCCGGTGATTGACATACATTGCTATCTTGGAAGACGTGTGAAGAAATGTCATTTCCAAACTTAAATAGCTGGAATCTCTATGGCCAAGGGGTGTCGGACCACGCACAGCAGGGAGCCAGCTTGGCATTTATCTCAGTTACACCAACACGCTGAACAGAGATATCTGAAAAGGAAGAGAGAAAACAAGCACAGAAGAGATTCTACTGCTTAGAAAACTGAAACCACGAGGCACACAAGCAGCCAGCAGAAGGAAACCCCCTTTTGTTACATCTCACCTGAATTTGTACCATGTCGTTAAAGACCCAAAGAAGCAAAGTTTTCCTGTGAATAACTAACTGGTATGGTAAGAAGGTGGAAGAGGAGCCATCTCCTCTTTCTCAGAGTCTGAGCAGTAATGACTACCTGGGCTTTCAATGTTCCCCAGTGAGGAAAGGAGACAGAATGCAGAGAGCTCACTAATGAGGCACATTGCAGCACAGGCTGGCCAATTTCTCAGTAGTCTTACAAGACAGCAGAAGAGTAAAACTGCTGCAGTGGTTAGAGGCAAGTGAGAGCAGGCCTTCTAAGGATTTGGATAAGAGTTTGTTCTTTGAATTTTGTATTCTATTAGCAGAAGAAATAGCAGCAACAACAACAAAGGGATTTTTTAAAGGACTGGTTTTTAATATATATCATATATAGTATATAAATTAATATTTTAGATTAATATAATGCTCTGAGTTTGTGTATGTTTGAAGCATAAGAAATATTGTACCCAACTGCCAACATGAAACTCACAGAAGGGCACTTAATGGTCTTGGAATTAGTACTAGTTTTTAAAAAGAAAAGTTGTATTAAAGGGTGTGTTTGGGGACTGAGGGTATATATAGATCAGAGGCAGAGCATAGAGTGTCTGAGGCTCCAGCACTACAAGAAGGAGGAGGAGGTGATGGGGAGAAGAGGTATTTTGGGGTGTTACAATTTGCCTAAGACTTTGGGTTGGCTTCAAGACTGGAGTCATTTCACAGATATTGAGGGAGTCAGACATTCCTAAGCAGCTGTGAATATTTCTTCACCTCTCTCCCTTGTGGTATGTCTTGCTAGAGAAAGTTACCCTGGAAAGCCACGAATTGCTTGGATCCTAATTGTAACATTGCTTTATCTTACATACACTGACACTCTTTAAAACCGTTAGGTAAAATATCCAGTTATTTATGGCTGCCCAGAGTATTTCTCCAAAGCGAGGTCCTTGAAAACATTCATTTTATGATGCGTGCAGATTCTGTGGTAGGGAGTTCAGAATGGATACAAGGGATGCCTGTCCTGTTCCATGGAATTGGAGGCTGTGGCTGGGTAAGCTTGGAACTCTTTATATATTTGGTTATAACTGTTGGTAGTTTTACATTTTATTTTTATATAAAAAGAGAGTAAGGTGTGTGTGTGTGTGTGTGTGTGTGTGTGTGTACAAATATTGTTTTCAAATTCCCAAATGCAACTGCTGAAAGATCATAAAATTAGGAGTTATGGCTGACAGTAGAGGCTTTGCCATTTTCCAAGACCATGGAATAGAACTGTTTAACACTGAAATGAGCCACAAACAGAGTCCTATTTGGAATGGTTGATAGAAAGGTAGAAAGTCTCAGGCCTCTCAGTATTTATACCTTGACTTCATCTTGACTTCACCTGTCTCTGAATATCCAGAATACCCCTGAAAACAACTTGTTTATTTTTTCTTTTTCAAAATTTATTCTTTGAGAATTCCATAGAGGTATATAACATATTTTGATCATAAATCCCAGCCATCCTGCCTCTTGCTCCTCTTAGAACCCCTCCCAACACCTCTCCTTTCCACCTCCACATCCTATTCTCTTTACCTTACTAAGTCTATTTAGAGCTGCCTGCATGTGCTTGGGTACGGGGCCATCCCCTGGAGCATTGGCAGCTACCAGCAGATACACCCTCACAGTAAAATCAGCTTTCTTCCTTCAGTAACCATCAATGGCCAAAGCTTTTATTGCCAGGGTTAGAGCCTAACCAACCCCTCCCTTACCCATGATGAAACATTGACTGCCTTGAACTCACGTGTGTCTCATGCAGATAACCACGGCTGCTATGAGTTCAGGAGCACAAAGGCTGTGCCATGTCCAGAAGACCTTGATTCTCAGCAGGCCTTGCCATCTCTTTGTTCAAGGGCAAATGTATGATAAAGTAACAAATTTTAATCGTAAGTTTTAGAGAAAAAAGATTATATCTCATCCTATTATAATTATTTTCATTTTTCCCTTTTTATTTTTTTAAACTACATCTGTGATTGTTAGATATACTTAACACATGCTTTTCTGGGTATTGCCATTTTTCTTTGACAGATGGCAAAGAGAATACATTATGTAGAGCTCAGGCTTTAACACTTTGTAAAGTTCATTTAAATCATGACTTATGAGACATAAACACCTTTTGTACTTAATCTGCACAAAGCTGGAAGTTACTGGCAGTGTCAAAAACAGTAGCAAGAAAAGTCTATTTCATGAGGTGGCGGGGGGTGGGGAGTTAGGAAATCCACGGGCTGAGCTCAGGAAGGGGTCAAGTGACGAGTGCTTCTTACAATCGTTATCATCTTCAGATTTTGTCTGTTTCTTCATCTGTCATTAAAATGTTTATATTTTTTTTTCTGATAGTGCCTTGTAAGACCAGGAAACAACAGTTAAATAAATGCAAAGAGGCAAATACCAACAGACTACAGAATTCTTCTGAAAGCACTCACAGGCTCTGCAATCTAGCATGTCTGTCCTGGGTCTGCTTTGTGGGACTCACTATTGGTGATACTTGTCATTTCACATTATGTTTTACTCATTGACATTTTGAGTTTCCATCCTGTACAATTGCCCATTAGCATCCATAGCAATAGTAACGCGAAAGGCTTTCATATTCTTTCCCAACTCAACACATAAACCATTAGCATGAGATGGCTGCCGAGAGAGAGGAAGATTCTGTTTTCCTTAAGGGTTAAGCCTCTGATGTGTAGACTACATTCCAGTGAAAAACCACACAGCCAAGAATATACAGACAGCACAAACTGTACTTTCTGGGGCAGGGTGGGGCGTGGGGGGAAGACATAAGTTGGAGAGCAAAGAGGGGGCAATTTTGAAAGATGTCAGGGAGGAGGAGGAAAGTATGATCAAAAGGCAATGAGCGAGAGGGGGAGGGAGGGAGAGAGAGAGAGAGAGAGAGAGAGAGAGAGAGAGAGAGAAAGAGAGAGAGAGTAGTTTGTTCCAGATGGATAAAAAATTAAAAATAAAATAAAACAACCAAGACTAACTCCAGTATGATCCAGAAACTGGATGATTCTGAAATGATGTCAACTTAGTCGTTTTTGAGAACTAAAAGTTCATCTTCATACATGGCTACACAATTCATAACCGCAAATATAATAAAGTTCAGGATGAGCAGAAACCATGGTACTAGTTAAGAGATCAGAGGCTTCTTGGCACTAGTGGAAGGAAGGCATATGGTCTCTCCGAATGACTCTTAGGCCAACTGAGTGACCCTCTGTGAAACAAGGTGGGCACGTGCTCTTACATTTGCTGAAAGCCACACAATGGCCAACACCAACACAGCATTCAACACAAACTCCAGGCACTGGCTTCCATCTTGGTGGGGGTGCTTGTGGTTGTGTGTGTTTCCATAGGCATTCACATATGTATATGCAGATATCCACATGTACACAGGAGGTATACAGGAAATCATTGTGCCTTTTGATCATTTTGTTGTGAACTGAAAACAACTCTTAAAAAGGAAAAAGAATTAAGGAAAGGGAGATCAGGTGGGCTTCTTTACCCCATAATATGAAAAATGAAACTTTACCACTCAGCAGAAGAGCTTCATTTAAAGAAGCCTGTTAAGGAATCAAGGGTTCAGTTGGCAGAATGATTCCAGGAAGGGCAAGCCTGCTGAGAGGAGTGAGAGAGCTTCACAGAGAAAGGCCATTAATCTGTCTCTCCAGGTGATGGTTGCTGTTTAGGATGCAATAAAAAGCTAGGCGAGAAGACAGCTAAGAAAAACGGAGCTGCCTTGGTTATGCTATGCCAAGGGGCATTCATGAATAAACCTTGCTCGGTAATCCCGTTTGGCTTGATGAGGACATATCTTGTCTGGATCCTGGGTTTGGGGCATCCTGCCATTCACAGAAAGAACTAACTAACAAGGGGCACTTCTGATAAATGGTTGAAAATATATGACTCATAAGGAAAGGTTCGGAGGACTAGACACGTCCAATTCACACGGAAGAAGACTCAGGGGCACATACTATTTTACCCCTGTAAAGTGGCATTACAAAGAGGATGGAGGCCAATTATTATCGCTAGTCAATGGAGACAAAACAAAAAGTAGTAAGCTTTGAGTGCAACAGGGCAGATCTAGGTTAAATGTTAGGAGAAATTTAACACCATCAGACATCATAGATGGCTAGGGACAGCACATGGGATTGAGTAGGCAACTTCTCTAGACATCACCAATGTTGAATTTAATGCCTTGATTCAGTGAGGTTTTAAACTAAGTCTTGTCTGATGCCTGTAGTCACTTGATATCTCCACTCACTTCCCTTGCATGCAAATGTATCTATACATCTGAGGGTTTCCTATTGTACATCTTTACATTGTAGCATCAAGAGAAAAAGTGCTTCTTAAACACATGTCAAAATACATTTATTACATCTGTTATTAGAGGGTTCAGCGTACTGCTTCACGACTCACAGAATGCACAGCTTCCGTCAGACTCTGAAGTGTTTTGCAGAAACATAACACTCAGTAGTGTCTAAACAAGCACATGACAAGAACATAGAAACATGCTTTCTAGGAATGAAATCCTTCTCTCTCTCTCTCTCTCTCTCTCTCTCTCTCTCTCTCTCTCTCTCTCTCTCTCTCTCCCCTCTCTCTCTCCTCTCTCCTCTCTCTCTCCACACCTGGAACCAATGAAGGTGAACTCTAAGCACTTACCCCCTACTGAAGCTCATTAGAATTTTATCTACCTAAAGATTGGACAAGCTTACCTCATTATTTCTCTGCTCTCTCATTGGCTACAAAGTTTCTAGACCTTGACACATCTTTTCTTTGAGCCATTAGTTGAAGCTGCAGTAATGAAGACTTCATAATGACTCATTTAGCTCTTTGCATTGGAAGCACCCCACATATTACCTCAGCAGCACACAGAATCCATCTATCAACCCACAGGCCTGGATGGGGCCGTTCCAGACAGAACTCACCTCAGAATATCTGGTGGCAGGCCATGTTCTTCTAACTTCCAGTGATCCCAATTTACATAAGACGACTTTCTAATGTGAGAGCAGCAAGATGACATAAAAAGTCCCTGTCATGTTGTTTGTTACAGATTTGTGTTTACCTTGATGCTGTGAACTGCCAACTGTTCATTAAAATAAGGTGAATTGGCATTAAGTCATAATCGGAGAAAGTACTCTCCTGCTGTACAAGATGGATTGTATCAATATAACACTTTGAAAAATAGCTTATTTTAAAAATAATCCCCAAATTTTAACTGCAACGGCAAGCCTCCATTCACAAGTGTAGATAATACTCTCTGTTTCCATGAGACGTTCATGCTGAGATGAGGTGCAATCGTCTCTCTGGTGGGGACTTATACCAGTTTCCTAGTCCCAACGCAGACTTCCTGATCTCAAAGGATTCCAGAATAAAAGACTGGAAATACCTAATCTTAGTGAAGACCACAGGCCAGAAGTAGAATAATTTTATATTTAAAGGAACACATAAATTGAGAAATGTCCTTGCAAAGTTATTTGAGCCACATTGGGCACAAATTGTTAAAAGGACAGAAGTTCATTTCAAAGTCTCAAAGCAGGATATGGTAGTTTCAACTTTGTTGAATGATTATTATTTATAGGCCAAGCTTAGAAAAGAAATGTCTCAGGTCACAGGGAGGGAATCACACATATACCTTCTTACCGGTAATTCCGTGAAGAGTTTTAGTGTACATAATTCATCTCCACGTATATTATTGTAGTATTTAATTTGTGTAGTTAATTTTTTCTGGAATTTCATTAATGTTTTTCTATCAGAAACTGTATTGTGTGGTAGAAAGCTAGAGTGTGGTGCTATTATGGATGGTTTATCCCTAACATAATTCATACTGAGGCTGGTCCTCTATGTAGTCGAGGAACCTTCCAGGGGCTTGGATTAGGGACTCCATTCTCACAAAGGGCTGAATTCTGCTCCCACATGGATGTCTTAGTTGTCTTGAGAGCAGGTTTGGGTAACCTGCTTTGTCCCTTCCTTCTTCCCAGCACACTTACTGTCTTTTCATGTTCTTCCGTGAGTTGAAATATCATGAGGCCTGTTACAGAAGCCTATAAAATTAGAACACCATGCTTTTGGATTTACCAATCTGTGAAACAAAATAAACTTTTTAAAACAAACAAACAACAACAAAAAAAAAGAAGCCGGGTGTGGTGGCACACGCCTTTAATCCCAGCACTTGGGAGGCAGAGGCAGGCAGATTTCTGAGTTCAAGGCCAGCCTGGTCTACAGAGTGAGTTCTAGGATAGCCAAGGCTACACAGGGAAACCCTATCTAAAAGAAAAGAAAAGGAAAGGAAAGGAAAGGAAAGGAAAGGAAAGGAAAGGAAAGGAAAGGAAAGGAAGAGAAGAGAAACTGCCTAATTTTGAATATTCTGCTATACAGAGAACAGACTGGGGTTCCGGGTATGAAGAACACTGGGCTCGCAGCACAGAGAGCTAGGCCTCTGTATTGTTTCTGAACCAGGAATTACATAATTTCATGTGCAAACTACCTGGGTGTCTTAGTCCTGTTGGTAGCGCGTTGCTCCCAGAGTCCTCAGTCTCTGTGTCTGGATGTTTCTAATTCTGTATGGTTTGGGTACTTTTCCCTAGCTCTGGCTATTTTTCTTGCGATAAAACATTTTCTTTGTTTTTGTTTGTTTGTTTGTTTGTTTGTTGTGTATTCTTTTTTTTCTCTTCCTGCTGCTGTGTGTTTGCAAAGTCATCGGCCTCTTTGATGTATCTAACCGCAGTGAAACATCTGAATCGCCATAGAGTAGAGTAGTTAGCATTCTGATAGGATGTGCAGATGGATAGATATGGACGCTGTTTCCAGAGACTTCTAGGGGCACAGACTTGGAAGAGGAGCAGGCACAGTCTCACTGGATACAGAGGCCTGATCAAGGTGTTTCCCAGCACAGGGCTTTCCCTGGCCCCTGGTTCACTGTGTAGCACTCAAGGAGGGTAGAATGCTAGTTAAAGAATTAGGCGCAGAAAAAGCAAGGGCACCTGTGATCCTGGTGTGCAGAGCCCCTGCATTAGCCAGCCTCAATGCAGACAAAGACTATTGTGTACTTACTTACGGTTTATTTTCTTCTAAGAGAAGAACTTAGTAAGCATTTTTGACACATGGATAAAGTATGCCTGTGTAGCAGCTGGAGAGACACAATGGACCCTAATAGCTTTGGCAGGTTTTTTAGACTATTTTGCACACTGCAACCCTCCTTCATTCCCCAGAAGATTTGCTTACAAACCATCACTATGGGTGATACTTAAATTTGGATATTTTAGCAAGTAAAATACAAGAGCCATGAAACTTCTAAGGACCCAGCTCTTAAAGTACGTACTTTGTTCTTCCAACACATTGATGCCTCCGAACATCCAAATGCCACACGCACAAGAGAGATTTCTTCCCCGTTCAGATGAGGGAATAATTTAGGGTACAAAAAATATCATGCCTCTGAATTCTGCATGCTAACTTCAGACAGTGACCCTCTGTGGACAGTGAAGGTGGTGGGGTATAGAAAAGGCAGCGCACAGCTGCACTTACCTGTGAATTAACATCCTGGCATTTTGGCACACAGAGAAGCACATTTCCCTGTGGTGTATTTGTGGTTGGTCCATTTGTAAACGTGCTGGATGAGGCAGCGGCACATTCCCTCGCTTGCTTCACGCGCATGGGCTGTTTTCCTCGCTTGGGTTTCAGATACAGGGATATGAAAGGTGGGTAGGCATGTGTGCGTAGATGTTTAGCGTTTGTAAATAAAGTGCAAATTGAACATGCCATTTCTCTGTCAGCCGTGATGAAAATGCTTGATGTCAGGATGTGTTTCTCTGCAAGGGACCTTCTTTGTGTTTCCCTCACACCATCCTTTTGCTTTTAGTGCTGCTGGGGGGAGAAGGGGGGGCAGGAGGGAAATCCAGAGCGAGCGTGAAACTGGAGAAGTACAGCGTCCCGATGGTAACTTTCTTCTCCGGCGAAATCTAGTAACAAGCCACAGGAACATTACTTTAAATAGATCCATAACAGAGCTACAAGAGAAAAAAAAATTAGCTCTTTTTGTTCTTCTTTGGCAAAAATCGCAACTTCGGCTTGTATTTCAGGATGGATATTTTCACTGTCAGCTCCAGGGACTTAAAAGTAAAGTGGAAATCAATCTCAGATGGATTATCTGCGGGATATAAACATGTGGGCATAAAATGTATAGAGACTACATATGGCAGGCCCATCTGACATAAACAAGCAGGGCTGAGAAATATACATACATGCCTTGATTGATTTGTTAGCTTCGTATATGAATGGAGCTGAAAGCCTGAGTTGAAGCATGACCTGTGATAAGCAAATGCATATAAATACACAATAAACCCAGATAACACGAGAATAACATCAATTAGGACAATTATGACAACTTCTAGTCATCACGAGGTATTGTCTCAGATCCCTCTGCAAACAGGAAAAGCTTCCAATTGTTCTTAAATCCACTGGTAAATGATTCTACATTCGCGAATGTCTGACACAATACAGCTTTTGTTCCTCATTTGTATTCAACGGAGGAGATGGGCTGCAAAGCCAGGAAAGAAGTTCTACATGGCCTTCTGTAGAAAGGGGACAGGTTGTGTGGTGACTATCAGTATGAGCCTTCTTTTGTTTCATTATTGAAAATACCTATTTTGTAATTCCTTACCAAGCCCAGAGCCCAAAAGTCAAAGTATTAACACTTTAAACAACTGCCACGAAGTCTACCAGCTAAAGAATGCATATCCACCACTTGTACCTCGGTAAATTAATTTTCGTGCCTTGGTGTACTGTCTGAACAGAATAGAAATTCACATCAACACTTTTAAATGCACCAGGGTAATGGGTTACTGGAAATTCACTTTCCTGGGCTGTGGAATTACGTAGTTCATGCACAAGGCACACTCTGAACATGAAAAAGCTTCGTTTCCTGTCCTGTGCCCAGGGACTCTGGCTTTTGTGGCACCTGTCTGCATCTTCTCCTGTTTTCTCCATCCTCACTGGCTACAGAGGTGGGGTGAAGACACCTGCTGTAAGAGCCACGGTGCTGCGTGCCGGAGACCTGTGCTTTCTCTCCTAGCCTCATTTTCTTGGGATGCTTACCACTGAGCCTCGATTGTCTTGAGTTATAAATGAGGAAGTTCCAGTATCTGCCTCTCTCGAAAGACTGCTGACTTGGGTACAGAAGTACATCGAAGGGATCTTCTGCGAGCCATGTGTTGTCTTTGCCTCAGGGTGCCAAGTACGTGCAAAACACGCAGACAATCAGAGACTGCATGGTGAAAACCATTCCAGAATATACTAGTCTTCGCTTCAACACCAAATTCTAGGCATTTTGTAGATACCAGGTATACTGGCTGGTTTTGTGTCAACTTGACACAAACTGGAGTTATCACAGAGAAATGAGCTTCAGTTGAGGAAATGCCTCCATGAGATGCAGCTGTAAGGCCTTTTCTCAATTAGTGATAAAGGGTGGGAGGTCCCATTGTGGGTGGTGCCATCCCTGGGCTGGTAGTCCTGGGTTCTATAAGTAAGCAAGCTGAGCAAGCCAGGGGAGGCAAGCCAGTAAGTAACATTCCTCCATGGCCTCCTTCTGTTGGAGCAGTTGATTTCTTTCTACAGGGAAACACTGTGACTTATAGCAGCAGGATTCATATGACCAAAGTAAAAGACAATGCCCATCCAGACCATAACAGCTCTCCCTAAACAGAGTAGTTTGAAGTGACACTTAGGGGTCTCAAGCCCAGAAGGTGACTACTGCTCAGGACTCAGTGGAGGAAATGGGTTACCTGTGGAATTACAACAAAAGACTAAATTATTCTCTTCACTACAAGACTGTGGTGAGATTGTCTTGGAAGGAAATCTCTTGCAGTTGGCTGAGGTCATGGAAAAGCTGTTGAAGTAGGAGAAGACAGTTAAGCAGATGAATGCAAAGCAAAGAGATGAAACCAGGCACCTAAGCAGAAACAGGGCTCAAGAGAGCATCACTCATCCAGGGATAGAGATGTGGTTTTGCCCCAGAGTCTGGGCAGCTGCAGAAGATGGCAAGACATAGAACCATGCTCAGGACCACTGAACGCTGGAAAGATATAAGCTTGGTGAGCACACACATTTCCTGTTGCAGCAGTAGCCTGAGCTTTCCAGTGTCTGCTGGTCAGAGGGACTTTGCACAAGGCAGCTTGGTTTAGAAGGACACACAGATAATAGTTTTATATGTCTCCGCTGATGAGGAAATAATGTATGCTGAGAATCAGTAAGGAATATCTTTTATTAAGCAATGCTGAAGAGAAAAAAAAATGTAACCATTTCTTTGCAAATGATTACAAATAAGCCTCTGAGTTTCTAGAGTTTAAAGAACCAAAGTTCTCAGCAAACTATTTATTTGCAATACTGGGAAGCATCTCTGATGGCCAACAGAAGGAGAGATGACTGATGAAAATAAAGGCAGCTGAATGGAATGCTTTCCACCAGATCCATATTCCCGGTACGCAGGTTGGATAAATCAGCAACTCTAGATCAGTTCTTGGGAAATGGATGGAATGTAGGAGATGGGAACCTGTGTGCTGGGAAGGTGTTCCCAAGAAAATCTGATGGGAGAGAGGGAGAGTGGACCAGGGACAGAATAGAAGTAAGAAGTGACAGAGCCACTGGAGGCTTTGGAGGGTGAGTCAGACTTCATATGCTCACTTAGAGGAAGAATGGAGCTGAATATTAATGACAAAAGAGCCGTGGACCAATCTTGCCAAGAGAGGTCCTTGTATATGCATGGCAAACAAGGAAGAGAGATGAACAATATCACGAAACCCTGAGAGGGATCTGAGGTATCTGTTAGCAATGGTCTGCACAAAGCCTGGTGGATACCATTTGCCATTGGATGTACAAATTATTCCTTCTGGTCAAATGTTCTCTTTAGATGTGTAGACTTGCATAAGGTGCTTGAATTTACAGAGAAGTGCTTGGAATGTTTATAGGTGTGTGTAATTTACTCACCACAGTGTCTGTACATAATAAATCGATAATATGTGTTAGCAAAAAGAGTATTGCATTTCATATACTTACATAGTCACCATCCATTAGATATTTAAGGACAGGGCATGCAGATAGCATGAATATATGAAATTTGTCCCAGTACTTGAGGGCAAGCATCCAGTAAGGCCTTCTGAACTCTGATACCTAGACTCCCTTGGATGAGAAGGGATCAGAAGAGAGGGCCAGAGGTGCTCAGGAAGTGCTTCAAATTTCTTCCTTCATCCTGCTTTGGTTGGAAAACACAAAACCTAGAAACATTGTGATTCTTTTCTTACACAAATCACTCATGTTCTTTCTATGGGACCTGATTCCTCATCTATAAATAAAAGGGTTGGGCCAATGTTATCTAAATTCCCTTCAAAGGCTTACTATTATTGTATTATTTGGTGCATGGCATTGTAGAATGAATTATTGATGAGGAAATAAACTTTTAATTAAAACAAGGGACTCAAACCCCTACTTTTGAGTTCAAAGCACTATTTTAAATTGAGCTTCTGCTGTAAGCATGAAAAGAAGACCGTGGAAAGTCTTCTTTTATTTAGGTGATGTTTAAAAGTAGTTATTAAAAATAACTCAAATAATTATAATCATGTCTTTAAAAGAACAAAACTATTCCCCAATGGAACTTTGGTCTGCCACACTGTGACTCAGATTCAGGAACTTAACAGAACAAGGAAGAACTTTCGCCACAGTTGACATTTTGGAAGATCTGGAATATTCTACAGTTAAGATGCATTCATGTCCTCTGAAAGACCTCAAAATCGTCAGGAATAGGATAACTGAAATGATTCTAGAGACACTAGAGTGTAATCATTTTAGCTACATTTTATTTGTGATGGCTGAAAAGTATCTTGACTCTGTTGTAGAGTTTATGCACCTTTAGTGTATGCCATTGAGTGTTAAAAATATTTTCCCGTGGAATCTGAGTAAATAAATACTTCCACGTGTATTTAAATAACATATTTAAAATATGATTAACAAACCAGGTCCACATTCAGGATATAAAATCCATTTCCTTAAGGTGATCTTATATTCAGTATATATCCACAAAGATACATGCTGTTAGTTTAATTTGAGAAACTGATTTTTCTTTTTTGTAATTTGCCATTTTTAAAAGTACCTTGTAGTTTCCCTTCCATGATGTGTGTTACATCAGACCTTGACAGTTAGTGTCACCTGGGTAAGGAGAAACCTTGAACTCAGACACCAGTCTTCTGTCCACAGAGTCTAATTAAGATGTGCAAAAGTCAGAAACAACAGCAATGAAAGCAAGCAAACAGACTACCAGAAAGTAAAGTGGAGAAAAATATTATTCTGGGAATTTAAATTGTGTTAGATAACTCTTTAAAACCTCAAGATAGCCATAGTGAAGTTGAGCTGGATAAGGGAAAAAAAAAAAAAAGACATTAACAGGAAACTCATTCCTTATTCTGAAAAGAGGACTGTGCTACATTGGAAGGTAGTTAGAGGACTTGCAAACTTACTGTTCCCATTCAGGGCACTGAGAACAGATTACAAACACAGCATCTACCTTTGCAGCTTTAAAATAATATCTAAATTCCCTTAGCTGAAGAACAGACAGCAAAGCAGGGGTGCAGAAAAAATTTCTTGGTGCCTAAAGGAGTCAGTAGCAAAGCCTTACTCCAAAGCCATCTGTGTCGTAAAGGAATCTCATAGACAAGTGGGTTGTATAGCTCAGTGGTAGGAGGCGTCCCTGGTATGTGGGAAACCCTAAGGTCAATCTCTTTTACTAGAGAAGAGGAGAGGGGCAGAGAGGTAGTCGGGAGATTACTACAGTTAAAACAGGATCATCACCTTCGAAATTACAAGAAGAAAACTAATCGAGGGACATGTTTACATTATCAAAAAAGAAAAAAAAACAAGTAAATATAAAATACAAATAAAAAGAAAGTGTCATGATAATAATATTTTTTTTAAAGGTGCCAAGTCTATCACTTAGGAAATGAGGAGGAAAGAGGTCAAAGTTCCCTGGTACCACTACCCAGAGTACCTTTGAAAATGAAAAAACGGCAGATGATAAAATCAAGCAGGACTTTAAAATATTACTCGTTCATCCATTCACAAGAACGTAATGCTTGTGACAGTTTATCCCAAGGTTATCTACTTCATTTGACATAAATGAATGTTTTGGGGCACTAGGCAAAGGTGAATACAATCCACAGAAGGAAGAGAACTGGATACACATCAGGCTTTAACAGGTCAGATCTGATGGAATTAATGCTAATATAATGTCTAAATCACCCAATGGAGTATAATAGATATTATATCACACGTACCATCTGCCCAGTTGAGGTTCAGGCTCTGCCTGCCTCCCCACCCATGACAGTGTGGTCAGCCTGTGATTGGAACCCACAGATCCTAGGAGGGGAAGCTAATCGGGTCAGCTATAGACCTCAGTGAGTGAGCATGGTGAGAACAGAATCTCTAGAAGCAGCTTCAGTGAGACAAGTCAGCTCCTTAATGGGGAGGAAAAGGGCTATTTCAACCTTTGAGGGGTGAGTAGGAGCTATTGGTGTGATCATACATCATTGGCAGGGGCCAGCATGCTGGGGACACCTCATTTGCATAAGGAGGAATTCCAAGTGCTGCCAGACATGACCTTCTGAGGAGAGAGGAAGTTTAACCTGCCTGTAGGGCTACTTGACTTCCTCCAGTGAGTAAAGATGGGGTGAAGGCTTACATGAACCTGGACATGCAGTCCTGGGTCAGGAAGGGATCTATCCTGCTCCTACTGATCACAGGACAAGATTTCAGGGGTTTGGACACAATTCAACCCCACTCTTGTTCCACACTTGCTCTCCCCTGCTACCATCACTCTTTGGTCCCACACCTAGTGACCAGGCATGGTGGCACATGCCTTTGATCCCAGCACTTGGGAGGCAGAGGCAGGCAGATTTCTGAGTTCGAGGCCAGCCTGGTCTACAGAGTGAGTTCCAGGATAGTCAGGGCTACACAGAGAAACCCTGTCTCGAAAAGCCAAAAAAAAAAAAAAAAATAAATAAATAAATAATAAAAAAATAAAGAAAAGAAAGAAAGAAAGAAAGAAAGAAAGAAAGAAAGAAAGAAAGAAAGGAAGGAAGGAAGGAAGGAAGGAAGAAAGGAAGAAAGAAAGAAAGAAAGGAAGAAAGAAAGGAAAGCAAATGTCAATATTCTTCCCACAGAAAGATTTCACAGTTCCCTTACAATGGGACACCAACACAAGCACAACGAATAACACCTTCCACTTAGAATCTGTCCTGCCTGCAAAATGAGCTGCACAGAACTTGTGGATGTGGCTAACCAATGACTGATCTAACTTGAGGCCCTAGGAAACAACCAAACATGAGTGGCAAAAATAGCCAATGAAACGATTCCTAGTGATATTCTGTTATACTCATAGATCAGTGCCAGCCCAATCTTCAAAATAGAGACTTCATCTGGCAACTAATGGGAGAAGATGCAGAGACCCACATCCAAACATTAGGTGGAGCTTGGGGGAAGCCAAAAGGCTATGGAGAAAAGACTATAGAAGCTAGAGGGGTCAAGAATACAACAAAACTACAGTGGTACACAGAATCAACTAAGCAGGGGTCATAGGAGCTCATAGGCTTAAGTAACAATCAAGGAATGTGTACCGGTCTGAGCTAGATTCTCTGCATATGCCTTGTGGTTGTGTTGCTTGGTGTTCTTGTGGGACTTCTAACAATGGGAGTGGGAGCATGTCTTTTGCTTGCTCTTAGGACCCCTTTCCTCCTGCTGGTTTGCCGTATCCAGCCTTGATATGAAGGTTTGTGCCTAGTCTTATTCTAAAGTATGTTTGTTGGTATTCTTGTGAGACCTACTCTTTTCTTAAGGGAAAGGAAGGAGGGATGGATATGGGAGAAAGGGGAGGTTAGAAGAGGATTCGGAAGAGTATAGAGGGCGAAACTGAGGTCAGGATGTAATGTATGAGAGATAATAACAACAACAACAACGACAACAACAACAACAATAATAATAATAATAATAATAATAATAACAATAACAATAAAACCCAAATGGGCAGTTAATGTTAAACATGATGTAAAATTCTTGTAGGGTCCAAAATGTCCAGTTTTAATAATTACCCAATTTTTTTGAGTCCATGCCATGATGAGAACTGCTATGTGTTGGAATACTTGGAAGTTTCAACTCATGCTATACTATGTATTATTTTATTATAATTGAGAGCTAGACAAAGATAATACATGAAAACGGTTAGATGGTTTGTCCCAGGACAAAAATGAATAATACCTTTTGCTGTGTCCTACAGAGAATAATTCTTTTAAGATGTACTGCAATATAATCTCTGAAAATAAAATTGGCTTAAAAAAATCAATGACTGATATGGAAACAAATATAAAACTATATCTTTAAATAAATAAAAGGAATGGATAACGCATGTCAAATGCTATGGGAAGTAGTCTCTATGAATCATTAATAAAGAATATATTTAATTCTACATATTTAAATATACATTGTCACTATTCTAATCAGACATAAACTTAGACTGTAACACATAACATTGCAAGACACAATTAAGCGCATTAACTTAGAAACATAAGATAAGTAAACAAAGGGCTACAGAAAAATAAATTACTATAATAAAAATATAACTGATGAATAAATATAAGGATTTTCTAAAGACAAAGAATTACTCATAGGATCTAGTCTCTTTAGCCTCATAAAACAAAATAGGGATATGTGCTATCCGATTAAAAATTAAATTTGTAAAAAAAGTACCATTTTGATAATAATTTTGAAATTTTAAATTAAGTAGTAAGATTATCTACATAATGAATCTACCTTCTTTTAATATTTTATTTCTGGAATGTTTTTCCTTATTAATAGTGTATCTTACTGTTCTGGGAGGGGGATTACATTTTAATTGTTATAATTTTTAAGATAAGTGGAGAAGACATTAAGGCCCCTTTCATTATCTTGCTGATTCTGAATGGTTTGGTTATCCTTATGTTTTTTAATTACAGAATATTTTTATATAGTTAATTTAATTTATGTAGTTAATACTAATTTTATATAGTTTATATAGTTAGTATGTACATGTGTTAATTGACCTCAGAAGTACGATTTATAGTCTTTCCATCAAACTCATTGAATAGACCATTGTGTCTTTGTACATTATTTCAATTTGCTAAAATTTTAATGGCTTCTTTTTAAATGATTTCTCATTTTGTTTGTTGAGATTTTATTTATTTTTTTACTATGAAGTTCATACTTTCTTCTAATGTTTTTAGTGCATAAACCTATTTCTGACCATATTTCATCCTTTATGTAGCGATGAAATGTTATTGCTAAAAAGTGATAAAATTTTAATTATTCTTGGACCCCATTCAAATGATAATCATGCATTAAAACTCAATTTTAATAAAACAACCTGTAATAAAACTTCTGAAAATTATATAGTTAATAATATTGTTAATAAATCATGATGAAATCTTGAGAATATTAACAGAAACAAGGGAGAATTGGGAAAACAGTAGCTTTAGGGATTGATACCTGCATATCAATGTCTACCTTAGTGATAATTACTTGGCTATAGATGCCAATCAAACCATAAAAATTGATACTGTGAATTTTTTTCAAAAAGGATCCAACATTATACTACCTGCAAGAAACCCACTTCATATACAAAAGCATATGTAAGTGTGTACACCAAATATATGTAAAAAAAAATAGGATGAAAGTATTAGTTTGGAAAACAAGTGTGACTTCAGGGTAAAGAGAAGACTAATAACAAAAGGATCTGGGATTTGGAGGGATGACTCAGTGGTTTAGCATGCTAGTTGAGGTATGAGGGTTGAGATTTAGATCCCAGCTCCCAGATAGCAAGCCCAATGTGGTCCCATGCAAGTCTGTGACCCAGAATCTGGCCAATCTCTAGAAAAACTCTCTGGGGTCTTCTCAGTCTATAGAGTTACTCATTAATTCCATATCCAGGCAGAGTTCTCTATCTCATAGATCCAGTGATTGTTCAGAGAGCTTTTGAAATCTGAAACTGTGAAGGTGTATTAGTCTTCTCTTTGTAGCTCTGTCAGTTCTGACATGCTGATGAGTTTGCAAGTGACTGGTACTAAAGTGTTTAGTGTGATTATGCTTTATTTCAATATTCATATTCATACACACACATATATTTATAAGTCACAGTTTATAAAGTATGAAGAGAAATTAAGAAATAGAGCAAGAAAACAGAAAAAAATGTCAGGCAGTGGTCCACATGCCTGTAATCCCAGCACTTGGGAAGCAGAGGCAGGTGGATTTCTGAGTTCGAGGCCAGCCTGGTCTACAGAGTGAGTTCCAGCAAGGACTACACAGAGAAACCCTGTCTCAAAAAACTAAAAAAAAAAAAAAAAAAAAAAAAAAAAACTCAAAAAAAAAAGAAAAGAAAAGAAAAAAAAACAAAAAATTAAAAATTTCATACTTTGTGATGCATCAGTAAAATATTGATGAGAGAAATATTCATAGAATTAATGCTCATGTTAGAAAAGAAAACAATTTTCCCAGTTTAGTAGATATAAGTTCCTACACCCAGAATCAAGAAAAGAAAGAAAACAGATACAATAAACAAGTTGAGAAAATGGCATAAGATCACAAATCAGAAGTAAATGTCATTAGCACAGACAGCTGAGGAAAAGTGTGATAAAAAGTCAGCTCTGAAAACCCAAGAAAAATGGAAGGACAGATGCCATCAGCTCCAAAACTGAAGTGGGCAGTGCTGTGAAAAAATCTATAGCCTCCTAGAAAGGAGCAAGGATCTGAGTGAGGTACAGCACACCTCCGTGGGAGATGTCTTACCTAGGGCGCATAGGTGCTGAGTTCATTCTCTGGCACAGCAAACAGGAATGAAGAGAGAGAAAAGAAAGGAGAGAAAAAATTAAAAAGGAAAAGGAAAAAATAAATGAGGAGATGTAAGGCAACAGCCTCTGCTACGTTATGGTGTCAGTGATGTAGAAGAAAAAGAAACCTAACTCCTCAAAACTACCAACTAAGTAAAATCAACAAATGTAAAACAGGTGCAAATGTCTACAGGTTTTTCCATTTGGTAAATTAAAAGGCTCCCAGTAAAGAAATCTTTGCGATCCTGACCAAGTGTTCAAAGCAGAAGGAACACCAGCTCACTATCTCTTTTCAGAAGTTACACAGGAGTTCCACAACACAACCACTCATTTAACCTCTTATCAGTAATTAATATCAGGTATACAGGACCAAAACCTAACAGACCCTGTCTCTCAGGAACACAGCCATATAGAGACTTAACAAAATATTAATGCCGTGAACTTAAAAGTATGTTCAAGAATTATGTACAGTAACCAAACAGCATTTATTCCAGATGTACAAATTTAATTTGACATTCGATAAACAATCAATGCAATCTATCTTATCTCAATAAGTTGAAAGGAAACAAGGTTATATCTATGAATACAGGAAATCATTTGAAATATACCAATATAAGTCATTATTAAAACTTAAAAATGGGCATGGTTGGGAGTTTCAATTTTGTAAGGGCTGACTATGAGACATCCTATAGCCATCATTATGCAGAAAGTGAAAGTCTGGATTCTTCCTATGAGGGATCAGAAACAAGAAGTGTTCTTCGTTGGTCTACACCTCTCCTGACAGATGTGATGTTAAACATCATAGCCTGGCAATATAGGGCACAAATGCATTTAAATGAGACAAAACTCCCCAGTTGTAGCTGACATAATTTCCCAAATAAAAAAATAAAAATAATTTCAATAGTATTTTTCAGGAATAGCAAACAAGTTCAGAAAGTTTCTAGGACACAAAGTCAACTCAGAGAAAGAAACCAGTCATAATTTTATGAAACAGTAACAAATGAGTGGAAACCTTAAAAAATACAATATATAATTATTACAGAGAAAATGAAATGGTTATGAATCTAACATGGTGTATATAAAATTTCAAAGCTGAAAATTATTCATTGCTGGTGAGCTAAAAATCAAAGACCTGACTAAATGAAGACATATGCAGTATTTCAGGGAATGGAAGACCCAACCTATTATATATTAATTCTCAATTTGTTCTGTCGGGTTAAAGTAATTCATATCAAACTCTTGCAGTGGTTTCTACAAATATAGACCATTTTAATTCACATGGAAACTCTGGGTCCTAAACTCAAGGAAATTCTTTAGAAGAACAAAATGGAAGAATATTACTGAAGTAATTGCAGACAATACGGTATCAATCAGTACAGGGAAAGATATAGAATAGAATAAAGCACAGAAACCACAAGATAGCCCCATGTGTGTATACCCAACTGAATTTTTATTGTTGTTATTCTTTTTACTTTAATTTTTTAATATAATACATTTTAATCATTTTCCCTCCCTCAACTTTTACATTCTTTTCACACCGGACTTCAGGTTCTCTCTCTCTCTCTCTCTCTCTCTCTCTCTCTGTCTCAAAATAAAACAAAACAAACAAGAAAATCAAAACAAACAAAAACCCAGTAAGACCAAAATGAAACAAAAAACCCATCAGATACACAAAGGATATGTTTTCTGCTGGCCAACTACCTGAGCCTAGGGCATGCACTGAAGTGTGGTTGATACACAATGACATCTACTGGGGAAAACTGATTGTCTATTTGCTAGTAAGTATATATGGCAAAGGTGCAAACAGTTCAGAGGAAGAGGAAACATCTCATTAAATGCCGATGCATGTTCATTAGGAGTGATTGCATAGAAAAGTGCAAAACAATAGAGTTTCACCCGTGTTTTTGCCTTATACAAAAATGACGTCAAAATGAACCATAAGCCTGAGAGTCATGAGGTGTGTGAGTATTAGAAGATTCGGGGAAAACCTTGCGGATCTGAGGCAAAGCAGAGATTTAAACACCTGGTCAGAACCACAGTGTGAATTAGAATGGATCAGAAACACAACCCTCTCCGGGCAAAAATCAGGGCAGAGAAGACAAAAAGACAAGCAGCAGACTGGGCTATAATATTTGAAGATTATGTAATTGAAAAATTGCAAATAGTTAATAATAATAATAATAATAATAATAATAAAAAACGATAAAAAGTAAGAGCTCCGTGAGAAGGATAAAGGCGGCAGCTAAGCAGAAGATGCGCCTTCTCCGCAGCCACCAGGGAAGCCGAAATGGGATTCCACGGGCCTAGAAGAAAGTCTCAGACAAAACCAGCAGTGTTGACCACCTGTTCAGTGTGAGTTTCCCGCACGTGCTATACTTGACCTGACTGTGGTACCCTAAGAAAACCGGGCAAATATTTCTGCTATTATTTTGTATAATTTCTCATGATTTGGCCCAACTCTACAGAGATCTCGAGGTTCTTTTGTTTGGCTGGTTTGTTTGTTTTGTTTTTGTTTTAAAATTATTTTCTTTACGTTCTAGTCGTTGATTGCCCCCTTCCTGGTCACCCTCCCACAGTTCCTCATCCCATTCCTCCTCCCGCTTTCCTCTGAGAAGGTGCTCCCCCACCTCCACCAGGCCTCCCCCTTCCCTGGGGCCTCAAGGATCTCAGATCTCAAGGTTTTTAAAGGTTAAAATGAAGCTTTGGAATCTCTTGCAATCTTTTGTGAGTTTTCTCTATACCGTGTTCATAGATGTTCTGTTGTGGAGCACCTGTCACACTCTAGATGCATCAAAGCCAGGAAGCATTTATAAAATGGCGTTGGAACAATTCGATGCCTTAGCGCAACAACACAGCCACAAACGTGGAGTTCATCGAATTAAAATCTCCTGCTCCTCAAAGACATGGTGAGCTCGTACAAACTCTTGTGAATTGGCAAAAAATATCCTTGAAGCATGTATTAGGAAAAAGACCTGCATCCCAAAATATATTCATACCCAAATATAATAAGAAATTCAGGCACTTCAGCGTGTGTCTTTCAGATTCTCTCATGCAATAGAGCCACCCACAAGGATGCAGACTCAGTGATCATGACTGTAGTTACCGTTAAAATGACCCGGAAGGATGAACTGTCCCCCTCCTTCAAAGAGGCAAACCATTGGCCTTACAACACAAACTTACTGGTCAGGGTTTATGGATAAAAAGACAATGGAAATGTGGTACAGGCAAAGCTTTTATATCCAAGTCCACCCAGGGTTATCCCCAGCAGCCCTAAACTGGAAAGGACCTGAACATTTGTGCACCACTTCCATAAATGTATAAATTGTAGTGTGCTCATGCAGTGAGACACTCTCTGGGAGTGAGCAGGAATGGGCTCTGAGAACAGGCAATGGTGGGAACAATTCTCACATAGTTGCCTTTACTGTTTGTGTCTCATACCAAGTCACAACTATGGCTCAGATGCCCACAACATTCTTAGATTCAAACTCTTGCTCTCCTGATTATTCCCTGTGTGTTGTTCACTTTTCTCAACAAGTTCTTTTCTCTAATACTGTCTCATCCCTCTAAATTATATTCTTCTTTCTCCTTAAGAGAGAAGCTCCAGAATATGTCCTTGGTCGTGGGCATTGGACTTTCATCGTGAGCAAAACAAATGTCTTGGTCTCACTGCCCTGCAAAAATGTCCCTATTAGCTTTCAGATGAGAAGTAGCTTTGCATAGAAGTGACTATTTGTTGTATGTGTGTGTGAGTGTGTGAGTGTGTGAGTGTGTGTGTAGTCACACTGTTTTCACCATCCTTGGTTGGTTAGTGCTGTGGAATCAGTGTTGATCTAACCTTTTCTCCAACAAACATTCAAAATCATATGTGTTCCAGTAATTGTTTTAGATTATAAAAACGCAAAGTGGTCCACGGGGGTGGAAAAGCAAGGACATCATTTTCCTCTTCTTCTTCATCATTATCATCACCACCACCACCATTATCTCCATCATCATTATCACCACCACCACCATCACCATCATCATACTCTGCCCCAGCAGCAGCCGGGGCAGCAGGAGGAGGGCTCCTGTAAGGATAACCTGTGTAGGAGGCACAGCACAGGACAGAGGGATCTCTGGTCCTCCAAGGTCATACTTTGTAACTGATCAGTGCTGTGCAAAGTCAGCTGATTTCTTAGACAAAATATCTTGATAAGTAGAAGATTATAGAAATGGAATTCTAAGATAGAAAGCTATCTTAGTCTCTGAAATTTGTATAACATGCTCTGAGACATTGCCCCAGCTTCGGTCAGCTAGGGTTTTCACAACCTTGGTCCTTGTTCTATGAAGGATACAAGCAAGGCTGTCTATCTGACTTGTACACTAGAATGTGCTGGTGTAAGCTCTTGAATACTTTAAAAATGTATAAAAATAAATGTATTTGTTGTTTTTATGTGTACATGTGTGTGCTTGAACAAGTTTATGTGTATCACATGCATGCAGGAGCCTGTGGAATGAAAGGCATTAAGTTCTTCAGAATCGCAGTGATTGGTAGCTGTGAGCTACCTTGTAAGTGCTGGCAATGTAACCCGGTCTTTAACAGGGAGTCCTCCTTATTACTGAGTCTCCTCCTGAATACGTTTTCCTGCAGGCAGCTGAATTCTAGAGCGGAAATTCCTCTGCTGCCCAAAATAAAGAAAGCCAACGGAATAATGTGCTAGGAGTTTGGGAGAACACAGTTAAATGAGTGAAAAGGTTCAAATACAGGTAGTTGCTGGGCAACAGAATTATAACTATGAAGACCAGAGTCTGATTGCCTTTCTCTAGAAGTGTTGCGGCAGAATCGTTGCTCTTTAAAAAACAGTGCAATGCCTCCGGAAGTAAATGGAAAACCAGGCAGGCAAAGTCAACAGGGTCAAGGGAATGTAAGGGATGGAGGAAGACAGACGGGCAGACACTGGGTGACCAGGATACAGACAAGTTTCTCAGAGGCCGAGTTTAATGGAGACGTTGCCTGTGTCTTAGGTGACGCCTCCTCTGTGGTCAATACTCAGGAAACACGTTGCCTGTGTGTCTTCGGTGGCATCTTCTCTTTGGTCAATTCTCAGGAAATTCTTAGAGTTCCCGCTGAAGCTGCATTCCCTTCTGAAGTGTCTGCTTTGATTTTCATATTTAAGATGCATCTGCCTCCAGGATATTCTTGAAACGCTATGAGATAGAGATCTATTTTTAACTTTTGATACCTTTTCTTCCTAGTTGTTCATTGACAAGTCTATCGTTTCTTTCCTTATTTGGTATCCCAGCTGAGACACAGCGGCTTTAAACTGAGCTCGTGTGTGTGTGTGTGTGTGTGTGTGTGTGTGTGTGTGTGTGTGTCTGTGTGTGTGTGTGTGTGTGTGTGTGTGTGTATGATGTGTGACTGAATGTGCTCATCTGTGCATGCTTGTGTATGTGTACACAGACACTCCTCTCTCACTAGTAATAATCAACATACCAATATGTGATGAATACCTTCAAGTAGAAAAAATAATCTATGCACATGAAAGAAAATCCATTTAACATCTAAAAGAAAGGTGTTGGTCCTTTGTGGGAAGAACCTGGCCTGGCCCTTAGAGTCAGGTAGACTAGAATCATCACGAGGCTAAGTGTGATGACCTGACCTGCTCAATCAGGCTGACTGAGAATGCAGAGCAAACGTCTTCAGATTGTTGTGAGCAGACAAACCCATCCACGGTGCTTCACACTGTATGATGAACTTGAGTTTCCTCCTTGTTGCAGTTTTTCCAAACCAAGCTTCTGAGGCCTGAGCTCACCCAAGCTCATGCAACTAGACAATGGTGCCTTGCACAGCCAGAGTGTTGCCTCAGAGTGTTATACCATCACAGCCTCTGCTACTCACACCATCACAGCCTCTGCTACACACACCACCACAGCCTCTGCTACTCACACCATCATGGCCTCTGCTACTCATACTATCACCTGCAAGGAACAATTATGTCTATACCATCCCTGTTGACTGGAGGCCTTGCTTACTTAACTTCATTCTCAAGGCCCAGTCAAATTCTGAAAATGGTAAATGGGAAACTCCTGAAGTAGTGAACCTTTTAAAGGTTGTGCCATTCCTAAAAGTAGAGCAAAATCTAACACCACCCAGCCCATCCCTCCAGGAACATAAACCGTCTATTTTTCTATGCACCAACAGCTTATTCTCCATCAACTGGCTATTTCCTCAGTACCTAGGGGGCATCAAATGGCTCATAGTGTTTGTGTATTCTTGTTATCTAACCTTTTGTTTACAATTAGTAATGACACCTAACCAAAAAAAAAAAAAAAAAAAAAAAAAAATCACGGTGGTGGTTCTGGTTAACCTTTTTCTGTACCTGATTGGAAATATCAGATATTATAGATATAATGTGTAAGGTTTGGCTCAAAACATATTTTGAGCCATCAGCTGGAGATTTGGGAACAAATTTTTCATAGATAAAGTATAACATATATATATATATATCCATCATGATTACCACAATTTGTAGACTAAATTTAATTTTTGAGAAATACTAGATTTGTGCTTTGAAAGGCTTAGAGAACCTTTTCATAGGTTTCTCCCCATCCCTTTCCCCAGATCAGTCCCCTTCTCCATGTTCCAGCTGCTGATACCAAGGCCTGAGCAGTCACACCAAAGCTTTGTTTCTTTTGAGGTTTTTTTTTTTTTTTTTTTTTTTTTCTTGTGAACAGCCCTCAGTCCTACTAAAAACCTAGCCACACTGTAATGAGTGTATCTACTTTGTCCATTTGGAAGTTTGAGACCTTCCTTTTGCCTACAATGACAATATGACAATGAATGGCAATGAATGACATTTTGCCTTTTCCCACCTTGTGTCACTGGGAATGAGGGAGTCTGGGTCTGACAGGTGTCACTTTTAGGAACACATGCTCTCAAGTCAGACACCCTAGGTTCGCAGTCCGTTCCATTCAGTCTATTACTGTCGACAGAGCAGAGTTATGTAGCCCAGCTTCAGTTTTCTCATCCACAAGACAAGGATGGGAGTATGCACCCCAAAACACCATGTGGGCATTCACTGGGCAGAAGCATGCAGGATCCAGAATGGGACCAGTACCTAGGAATGCTGGGTACTGTGGACACCATGGACACATTTTTGGTCATACTGGGAAATCACCTGTCCTTGCTTAATGCTGTAGTCTAGTTTTATAAAATGTATTTGCATGAAATAATAACATCATGAATTGCCTTGCACTGGATGATCAAAGTTGGAAACTATCCTGTTTTGAATTTTAAATATGGTGGTTTTTAAGGGTTTTTCTACAGAAGTATGCTAGCAATGCAACCCAGAATAAGTTTTTTTTTTCCATGTAAAGATAATGCTAGTTTTCAATTTCAATATTTGACCACTAATAATAATTCACGATTTTTCTTGGGAAAACTGCACTCCATTCTTCCCATCCCCAATGCATAAAAAGCAGGGATTTCTAGAAAATCCATAAGAAGAAAACAACAGACGTATAAAAAGACTGGACTAAATATCCTGCAGGATAAGCCGGTCAATCAACCAGAGTGGTGGAGGGAATCCATTGTTCAAGGGTTAAAGGAACAAAGTTTGAATTTTCCCACATAACCACCTACTCAACTAGTGTGTTTTTCGTTATTTCCTCCCCTTTAAAAAATCACACAGCAAAAAGAAGCAAAGGAAGGGACAGGTGAAGGCAAAGAGGATGCTCACATGCTCAGCTAACATTTTTGTTTCAGGAGTAGAAAGAGCAGAGATTTCTTCAGCTCTTTTGAAAAGCTCCCACACTTGGAGCTCCCTGCGAGGGAGCCCAGTGGACACTGACAAACCTGATGTCTCCCTGCATTCCTAGCTCCCGGTTCCTGTGAAAACTGAGATGTTAGATCACGGAAGACTGTGGACTGTGGAGCCTTCAAGTAATCACCCTTTCAGACTGACCTGTGTCAGTTTCCACAGAAAACAAAAGTGGGAACATTGTATCCTGCAGCTAGCAGCTGTCTCTTTAGACCCTCCCTGGTCTGTGTATCTGAGGCTGGAGCTGAGATCCCAAAGTGGCGAGGGCTTTTTCTTTCTTTTTTCCTTTTTTTCTTTCTTTCTCCGCACCCACCCACCCCCACCCCCTACCCCCGTCCAAAAATAAAAGCCCCTTAGCTTCTGAGGCTGTGGAATCTCTATTGTGCAAAGCAATAACAGCGAATGGAAAGAAAATGAAAATTTACTTCCAACATCAAGTGTTTATCCATCTTTGGATTCAGCGTTTTTCATGCAAAAGACCCCTCGTTTCTCTACCTAGTGGTTTATGCATGAGAACCGAAGCCCATTTTATACAAGGGATGAGATAGATCAAACATAGAAGAAACTGCATCTTTGCGAGGTTAAATTCTGCATCTCTGTGCTGCCTTCAAGGTGAGTCCCCTGTGGTGTCCCTTCCTCTGGTTACATCAAGGGAGCAACTCAGTCAGCCGTCAGGCCTACACCGTTCTAGCTTGCCCATTCCAGTTACAAAAGCTGGGCTAATCTCCACACAGATGATGCAGAGGTGACTGCGGGAACACACAGCCTGCTGGGGGACTTCAGTGGCTTATAACCTGTCACTTGAGTAAGGATCGTATTTAAAACTTTACCGTAGAACAGGATGTCCAGCTCAAGCACACACGTTTACTATAAACAAGCCTGGGAATCAGAGTGGCTTTGGGGAGTGAGGGCTTTGTTTAGGGGAATTATGTGATATTAAATTCCAAGAAAATGGGATGAAGAAATTATCAGAATAGGAACCGAAAAGCAAGAGACAGGAGAGGCCCAAGCTGATGACATCACTTTCTGTTTGTCAGGAGATCTGAACTTTTGTTGTTGTTTTTTTTTTGTTGTTGTTTTTGTTTTTGTTTTTGTTTTTGTTTTTTAAGAGGAGAGAAGACATCCTGCTTTACTGTAAGAGGGAGAACACTGGGAAAGCATCCTTGGAAGAAAGGATTTGCTGTGCATATTTATACAGTTTAAGTGGCAAGCAATCAGGCAGATAGCATGCTCCTGCCAAAGAGAAACCTATCAGCCATCCGGTCCCAGCAGTGATCAGCACATCTATAGTCCTCCACAGTGTGACTCTCCCTTCTTCACCTGTAGCAGCAGGAACAGCGGCAGCCTGGACCTCAGCAGAAGGACATGGGCTTTCTTTCCAACTCTAACATAAAAGCACATTATAATTTTTTTTTAAACTTGGGCAGATTTATGCCTAAATATAGGCTCTCTAACTTTGTTCCCTATTCCCACCACCTGGGGACGTTGGCGTTCCGAGATCTTGCTTTGAAAAAAAAAAAGCAAAGAGGAGGTCATTTTTGATAAACATATCTGTTTCTATATGAGATCTAAAAATTTGAGAGAATTTATTTGACTCAAGCCTTGAGGTTGTAGCAAAACTAAGCGTCACAATTGAAATGTGAAGAAAAGTCCTACAGAGCAGAAATTTGAGACTTAGAGGGGGCACAGGAACATGGGGGACAATGACTGCCTATATGTTTGTAGTCCAGTGCTCCTTTCAAGTGTCTGCTAAACAGTTTGTGCCTAAGTCAAACTACAATAACAGAAATGGTGTTCTGCCTCCTCCTCTGCCTCCTCCTCCTCCTTCTCCTCCTCCCCTTAACTCAGTAATGCTTTTGCTCTGAATTCTTTATGGATATATATATATATATATATATATATATATATATATATATATATATATACACACACACACACATATATATATATACATATATATACATACATATATACACACATATATACACATACATACATATATATATATACACACACATTTATACACATACATACACACACATATATATATGTATGTGTGTGTGTGCGCATATGTATATATATATATGGAGTGTACTCAATAATAGGTTAATCTCACTACACCCAACTATATATCTCCTTTAACTTTAAGGTCTTCCTCCCTCTCTCTCCCTACTAGTAATGATGTCTAATAAAATAGAATGTTTTAACAGACAAAACTAAAACAACAATTCTTTCTATGCCAAACATTGAAAATTACTAACAGAAGTAATAAGGCATAAAGATGGCCAGAGAGAGTCCAGAATGGGATGATGACAGACAAGGGAGGGCAGCTCTTCACCCATCTCCCATCGTTAACAACACAACATCTGATGACTGCAGAGACCCTGCTTGGGACAGCAATCCTACATAAACACTCAATATTTTATTAAACAGACCATTTGAAAACTTAAATCATTAAACCACATCTCTATGGACTTTTCAGAGGGACTGTCTGAGAAATAATGGATTGTCTGCAAACTTTTATCTTGGCTTTTTTTTTTTTTTTTGCCTCTAGATTTGTGCTCTTTAATTATTCAAGTGTGGTGTTAATGAATCATGCAATCATGGAAAGAAAGCCGATTTTATCACAGCACATGAAAGGTAAAAGTTTAATATACAGGGTATGCCATATACATAGTACAGAGGTGTACTTCATCCACCTTCCGAATGGCTAGCACCCCAGCTTCCCCCTCCCTCCTGTACACAGGCACACACAGACAGACACTTATCCTGTACACAGGCGCACACACAGACACTTATCCTGTACAGCTGCTCAGTCTGCAAGAACGAGCAGAAGTAATTTCTCTGAAATGGCCACTATTGTTCTTGATTCTGATTTGATTCTAAAAAAGCCAAATAATAGAAAGCATTTTTGAACATCTATTCCGTGCACCTGTTGTGCGCACTTTTGAAGCTGCGATGATTTCCATTTACGTCAGATCTCTTGACATGCCATTCATGCACCACTGGGTTGCTTTGCTCAACAAAATTCCAGGATGCTAGAAATGAACACTGTCCTTATTTTATTGACAAAATGGCAAAGGCAAATGTTATTGAATGACCGGATGGCACAGTGTGGAAGCAGAGGCCACACCGACCTTACTGCTATTTGGGGGCATTTAGCTCACATAGATATGTCCCAAACAGAGGCACTCAATGAGACTAGAAGATGCTGGTGTTGCTCCTCCCTTAGTAAGCTCTAAGGTAGTATTGAGATAAGGTGTAGGTTTACCTTCTCTCTTGTTGGTTTTGGTCTTAGAATCTAGGAGCTCTGAACTATTTTCTGATCAGATTTGTGTAGTGGTGGGCCTGTTTTGGGTTTGTTGTTTGTTTTTATTGTTGTTGTTTATCTGATGAGCCTCAGGAGGCCTGCCACTTGTAATAGGAGTACCATCACCCTAATTTGCATTCTGCCTTATGGCCCTGACAGACACTGTTAAGTGTTTCCTAGTAGATTGCCTTATCTTGGTCTCCACATACAGTAACATCACAGATCTATAAGGATACACTTGCCTTGCCAAGAGATGTGATGATCTTTGGCAATATGACTCTATCTACATCTGAATGACAGCGGGGGCATGAAGGGACTATATCTAGAAAATGTCCAAGCCCCTTAGTTGCCTTTGAGGTTTATTAATTAGTATCATACTAATAATATCCTAATAAATGGTCCTAACTAGAAGTGTAAATGAACAATGCCAAAGGGTAAGGGTATCCATTTAAAATTAAATACATTGGGAATGGACTTCATTCCCAAGATTAATGAAAGATGCTGCTTTCAAAGCTGACTCTCAGAGGCCTGGTCCAAGGAGGAAATTCTCAGGCTAACTACTGTTCCCTGAACTTAACAGAAAGCCTGCCAGATTCAAGATGAATTTGCCTGGATGCCCAGGACACTGGGAAAAAAAACAGTCTGCTCTGTCTGTGAGCAGCAATTAAGGCAGTTTCCCTTAAATTTAGAAAATTGAGAGAAAACTAGGCATGGTTACAGGAAAAACCATACCAGGCCAAGCTACTTTCTGGGCTGGGGCCTGTGCACTGACATAGGCTTATGCTTGGTTTAATGCCATTTGTTGTTATGTCTTGAGATGGTCCTTTGTGGAACAAAGTGTTCTAGTTTGGTTTCTTTTGTTTGATAAAAGACTACAGCCAAAAGCAACTTGGGGAAGAAAGAGTTAATTTCATCTCTCAACTCCTCCTCATGATTTAGGGACTCAATACAGGAGCTAGAAAGGACAAGAAAGCCCACTGCTTTCTGGCTTGCCCATGATCTGCTCGCCTTGCTTTCTTACATAACTCAGGACCACCTACCTAGGGCTGGTGTGGTACCCAGTGGGCTGGATTCTCTGCATCAATCATCAATCAAGAAAGTGCCCTACAGACTTGTCTATGTGCCAATGTGATGGAGTAATTTTCTCAGTTGAGGTTCTCTCTTTCCATATGACCCTAGCTTTATGTCAATTTGCAAAACAATAACAACAAAATAACCTAAAACTCAAAAACCAAACCGCCAACTAACCAGCCCACAAGGGCTTCCCATGATTTCATTATTGGTTGGGTTTTAGACTTTGTAGCTGATCCTAACTGAAGCTCTGTTTTATAGTTTGGAGACTGACTGAAAAAATTATTTATTTTATTATTATCTTTTTAGATGGGAGGTGTTCATGATATTTTGGTATATGTATATTCTTTTTGGGTTTTATTTGTGAAATGGATTTTCTAGACTTTCACGTGTGTTTTCTTCCTTCCTTTGGTTATTATTTTTCTTCACCCAGTTAGGAAAGTATAGAGAAGCAATGTGAAACTTCAGTAAGGTATCGTCTCTGGCCTTCAGCATCACATAGCCTCTCTCTCTCTCTCTTGCTTTTGAAATAATAATTCAAACCCTGCCTTGTTAATAAAAAGTAGAAGGGTAGACTATAACTAAGTTATCCAGTTAAAGCCTGCAACTGCTTGAAGTTAGATACTTGGTTAAAAAACAAAAACAAAAACAAACCCAAAAACAAAACAACAGACCATGTCTGCTTCTTAGCAGCTCGGGACATTTTAAAATGACAGTTATGTTTACCTTTCTGTTTTACAAAATTAAGGTATCCATGTCTGGCCTTTTCTCTCAGCACACTTGGAATAAGAACACTGTGGAGACAAACTAGGGATTTTGTGGAGTTTTCATGCTGGTTCCAGAGGAACATCGGTTCCCAGTTTCGGTACCTAGGAACACATAAGAAGGTCACCAGATCTTTGTCAGACAGATACACTGGGTTCATGCTTCATGAATAGATGCATTCTGGGCCCTGTGTGTCACTTCGTAGTTACCAAGGAAGAGCAAAGAAGCTTCTAGAACCTTTAGAGGCCTCTTAACTTGAGCTTGATCTCATGCTTTCATCTGTAGCAGTTGACATTGTGTCCAGATCAAGTGCCAACTCACACCAGCTACAGCCAGGATGGTTTGCAGAGGGTGTTGGGGAAATCAATGGGAGGAGCCAGAATTTAAGATCCTTCTACCACATGAACCATGTCCCCCAAAAGAGATGCCAGGCATGGCTCCAGGTACCAAAACAAAACGGCAAGGAATGGGTATCTAACCTCCGTTTCCAAGGAGGAAATGATTTTTTTGTCATAATTTTTATGGAATGCAAATATTCTACTCTCCTCTGAAAGCCCACTTCCAAAGTATGATAGAAATAGTTCAAGTGGTCATAGCTGTCAGAAACCTCTTATGATCAAGGTATTGTGAATTTTATCATTTCATATCTTCAACTCAACTTTTCTCCTAGCAGTTAGTCAATAAAACTAAGCTATCATGGAATTAACATGGCTTTTAGTAATTCAAAGTTAACTATTTCTTAAATGACCAGATGAGCTACCATATTTGGAAGTATTTAAAATTAAATTTATATAGAGAGTGTTATCATGATTAAAAATATAAGTTGCAATGTTCAGGTTTAAGGGGAGAGTTATCCCCTTAAACTAAATGCAAGAAGTAAAAATTATCAGAAATGTTAATGCCATGTTTTCTGAGTAAATCTGAAGGAAAATCCTCGGAGGTGCTGCCCTTTCAGCAGAGAATCATTTGGCTTGTGTTTCAGACAGACAGACAGCAGTCAGTGCACTGTCTGTACTTTAACTTCATGTGCTTGGAAGAGTAGCTTCTTGACTAAGCTTGTTTACATTTGGGAACTCAGCTCACTTAACTTCCCAGTGGAGACAGTGCAACTCATTGGTGAGTTGCCCCTGTTGCTAACCAGAGCCCCTTTAATTTCCTCCTGGGTATGAGATGTAGAAAGTGTGCTGCACCTCTGACTGTGACCAAGTCAGTTCTTTGGGTGTTGGGACAGAGTTATAGTCACACACTCACTTCTCATCAGTTCAGCTCACACACAGCAGAGAAAACAGCGCCCCCTCACACCACCACTCCCGAGCAATACTATATGAACATTTTCTCTATCAGTAGGTTGTTAAGAGTAGATTGTATGAACACTGGTCTGGGGCTGTAGCTCATTAGGAGAACAACTTGTCTAATATGTGCAAGACCTTCCTTGGATTGGAACCTTGGCACCAGGAAACGGGATTCTTGACGGTAAATGTCTGAAGCATCAAATATGTGCATCCTTGTGCACAACTGCGGGTTTTGAAAAACTATTCATCACATAAGGAGAGAAAATGCTTCATACTTTTCTAGAAAATATTAATCTCATGTGTGGAATCAGTTAGAGGCATGAGATATTTTACTGCTTTAGTCAGACTGCAGACATGTGGTATTATGAATAATGTTAAACACAAAGAGTTTGTCAAACAAAATGTAAGAGAATTGAGAAGAGCACAAGAGATACCCAAGACACACACAGGCAAACACACTCACATATATGCATACACATGTACATACATGTACACACACATGCATGCACGCATATGCACACACATGTACGCACACCACACACAAACACATACACTGATCTACATACACTTAGGGACACACACACATATACATACACTCAGAGACATAAACATACACACACTCAGATACATATACATACATATATACACACATACTCAGAGACACACAGATACACACACATATTCATAGACACACAAACTCTTAGACACATACACACAATTAGATATACACACACATACCCATACACACTCAGATATATATATATATACACAGAGACACATGCATAGTTACACACTCAGACACAAATAGATTCTCTCTCTCCCTCACTCCCTCCCCAAGACATGCACAGATATACATACACACTTAGAGACAGACTCAGATACACACGGATAGGACATCCATACACACACTCAGAGTCAGGCACACAGGTAAATACACACAGAGACACCCATATACACACTTAGAGATACACAGATACACACATATATACTTTTCAGAACATAGAGCTGTATGTTCTTGAAGTCATCTTTGTCTCTAATTTCTGTCTCTGTAGACCACGGGTGATGGTTATAATCCCTTGCCATGAGAAAGGTAGAGAATATGGAGGGAGGAAAGAGAGAGAACACCTGATGTCATCTTCATGGTGGAGACATGGCCTACTCAATACAGGTGTTCAGAATAGGAACTTTGCATTCACATAACACCTGAGACTCTTCTAAATGAGGGCCTTGGATGCTGGATACTAGATTATGACCCATCACTTGCTCTCACTGTATTCTCTGTCCATAGCCCATAGATGACTATTTGCCCATCACCCACTTTCTATCCTTCTAATAGAAAACCTAAAACTGGGTAACTTGCATACAAAAGAGGTTCACTGACTCCTTGCTGCAGGTTGGGAAGTCCAGGCTATCATACAAGCAAAGGCCTTTGCTGCTTTAATGCAAAAAGAGAATATGAAGGAAGACACATGGTTGTGTAGAAAAGGCAAACACGGACGTTCTGCCTTATGTGTAGCAATGCAGTGTTTCAAGCAGTCTCCTGAGAGTAAGAACTCACTCCCTCTCAATGACCCAAGTACTTCCTCAAGTCCCCTCCCCACCCCCCCACCATGCCATCCAAACTCCAATGTGTGATTTTTGAATGAAGACAAACTATGGCAAGAAGTGTATTAGCTCATGCTGTATGTCTTGGTTTTTTTTTTGTTTTTTGTTTTTTGTTTTTTTAAATCTGGGCATATGTATTTAACCTAGAACATTTAAAAAGGAGACCAGTATCATGTGCATATAATATTTGTTTTTATTTTATGGGTGACAGAATTCCTATGGTTAAAATCAGCAGATGTGACCACCTCCACATGGACACATCAACTTCCACAGATATTCCTACTAATTAAAAGACCTTTCTCTGAAATCGTCTCCCAGATGACAAGATGAGTTCCCACAGACAAAGAGAAATGACCATTTTTTTCCCACATTTTTCAGCACGTCTACTTTGTCTAGCTGCTGACAAATGGCAGAATGCTTATCAATCGCTAATCAAATCTGTTCTCCTTCCCCTTCAAACTTTCTTTCTCATCATCTTTTCCTCTCATCTGTTTGCCTTTTAGGAAGGAGAGACTACACACACCGTGCCTCAATAGCCAGGTTATTAAAATGTCACTTGCCTGGTTGCTTTAATTTTTACTTTACTGAGAAGCAGAGTACTGCGTGACACAAGATATTGGTTTCTATGAATCTCAGAAAGATGTCAGCTTCCCAGGTGGAAAGCATATATCTTGGGAAGGTGTTTCTTGCCAACAAAACTGTCTCTTTGGAGCTTTCATCAAAGTGTTCAGAGACAACCCCAGATGAGAAGCAGAAGAAATATTTCCAGATGATCCCATGATCTTTTGGGTAAATCCTCAGCTATGTGGAGCAGACCCAGCTATGTGGCTTTTTTCTCTCTCTCTTCTGTCCCCAGGTCGAATGGAAGTTTGAGCCTATAAAGGCAACCAAGGTGAACTCACTCTTTCACACAACGGGGTAGATGGCTCGCCACAGGGTGCCCTTGATGGCGCTCTGTCCACTCTAATTTGAAACATCCAAGCAATGGGAGTTCCCCTACTTCCTTCGCAAGATTACCCTACAGTCTAATAGACCTTGGCATTAAGAAGATTTTCAATTGGTAATTGGTAATCAACCTAAATTTCCCTTTTCTTAATTTCATGCCATTACTCCAACCCTGATCCCCTTGTTCCACCCAGTTCCTCACCCTCATTACTGTTTACACACTCTCCAAATACTCATAAATAGCCGGCAAAGAAAAGGGAAGAAAGAAAAAGCTCTCATTCATCTGGTAGCTAAGCCACAGATAGGTTTTGGTGTGTGTGTGTTTAATACACATTTTTTTCCTAAAATACTTTCCTTAACATGAAAAGATTCGGGTATTTTTCTCAATAGGCAAAACAAGAGAAGAGGTCTATAAATGGAAAGCACAGCAGTTTGTAATGGGCCAGAGGGGAATAAATGCATCCTTAATGTGGGTAAGTGATAATGGTCTAGTTAGAGTCACCTTCCTTTGTCCTTCAGACATGAACAAACCCTTGAACCACTTGGGTAAATTTTCTGTCCCCTAATGCAACCTATCTTATATGTATCCCTGTATTGCACAGATATATTTAGTATTCTATAGTATTAAATGTCACATACATTACAGGTTCATTATAGTACATAGTATATAAAATACTACTAAGACATGTATTGCTTTGTGGTCAGATACAACATTGCAAGGTGGTTTTTGAGAGCATAAGCCTCAGTTTATGCTTTATCGATAGCATGAACTGTCCTATCAAAAGTTTAGACCATTTCATGCATTTTGTTTATGCTTTACTACCAGCATGGATAGTTCTCTTTCAAGTTTGGACTATTCTATGCACGTGGTTTAATGTTACAATCAAAAAGACTGCTTCCGTTGCAAGACTTCACGTTGCTTTGTTTAAATAAAATATTGAGATTTCCATCCAACTGCCTTCAAAAATCTCAGACTTTCATAATCAGTACCCCCTCTACCACTGATCAATCTAGATCTTTTCAGGAGCGGATTGAGCTAGCTTGGGTCTTTGGTCAAAGTGACACTCTCTACTATTTTGCCTGTTGGTTTTATGTTAATATTCAGTTCACATTCAGCCTGATGCATGTTTTACAAGGCTAACCAAGCTGTAGGAGCAAAGCAGCCTTGGGCATCTCTGGGGGGTGGGAGGGAGTTATCCTATGAACTACATCTTGGAATAGTTCATGCTAACACAGAGATTCTCAACCTTCCTACTGCTGAGACTCTTCATTTTTGTGGTGACCTCCAACCATAAAATTATTTCCTCACTACTTCATAACTGTAATTTTTCCACTGTTATGAACTGCAATGCAAATGTCTGAAATGGGATATCTGATCTGCATCCCCAAAGAGGTCGCAACTCACACATTGGGGACCAATGTACTATAAACATGGAAGCCTTTGGTTCCGAGGTAGTGAAATTCCTGGTATTTATTTTGCCTTCTCCAGACTTCGGATAGAAATCTCAAACATTTGCCATCATTATCAGATTCAACAGCCCTTCAGTCTTAATGCATGAGTAAAGTCTAAGTGAGCATCCACTATCTCTATTTTTTCCCCTTAGGCTAAGTGTTAGAAGGTCTAGAATGTTACAGCAATTTCTAAGAATTTCTTGTTCACATGTTTTTGGCAACACGGCGCTCTTTTAAGTTGAAAACAACTGAAATAAACTTTAGCCAACTTAAGCATAAGGGAGGGAATTGGCTTAGACACACTCTGGCATTTCAAAAAACACAACATGAGTTGACCAAGCAGGTCTATGGAGGAAGAAAGCTGGCCAGATTCTAGCTTCCTGGAACAAATGTAAAATGTATGCATTATGCGTCTTCTGCCATGTCATCGAACATATCCTGTTCCAACAATTCCAGCAAGCCAGCTTCTATGTTTATGTTCTGAATTCCTGAGAGAGACAGTGGCTCTATTTGGGCCCCCATTGAGCCTGGTACATAAACTCGACCATGGATTTAGACACCAGACATTGGCAATACATTTGGTCCCACTTTCGTGCACTAAATAGCCCTTTCAGAGAAGGGGAACTTGCTGGAAGACATCCATACAGCAGAGACATCTGATTCTCTGGACTTAAAGTTACATTACATGGAGCTATTGAGAAGTTTAACTTGTCTTATGCAATCAATTTTTATTCATGTTTTTCTTTTCTTTCTGAGATTGGCATATTCACTCTTTAACTTTTTTTTTTTTTTTTTTTTTTTTTTGAGTCTTCTAGCAAAGACAGGGAGGTGAGAACCTGGAATCTTTCAGATGTACCTGACCTTCAAATTCGCAGTCATGGTAGTGCTTGTCCATAAGATGAAAATATAATTGACTTTTTGTGTTTTAGTTGCAGCGCGTCGAGGTTTCTTCCCAAGCTCCTCGTCAGTCATGAGTGAAGACAGGGAGAAAAATTAATTAAGTGTCCAATCAAGTTTCGAGCTGTCATGCCTGATAATTTAAACAGCCTTTCTCAGTTGGTGCTCATTCTTACATTTGGATAAAATGGCCAGACTCATGTTTCCCTCCTATGCTCTGTCTGCTCTTTACGATAGTGTTCTGAAGGGTGGGGAACAAATGTGTGTGCGGTTAGGGATGTTGGTGGCTACAGGAACCGATAGGGATTCCACCATTCTCTTAGTGCCACCCTCAGATCTTGCCACTCAATGGTATTTGTCAAACAAACAAACAAACAAACAAAAAACAAAAAACCAAACCAAACCAAAACAAATCAAAAACCCAGTACCTATCTCTGCACCACGCACCATGTACGTACTTGGTAACTGAGAAGGCCAGAAGAGGGTATTGGATTCCCTAGGACTGGGATTATAAACAGGCTGTACACAAGCCACCATGTGGATGACGGAGATTGAACCCATTGAACCCAAGTCCCGTGGGAGAGCAGCCAGCAGCTAGGGCGCTTAATCTCTGAGCTCCAGCTGTCCCCCATCTCTATGTAACCTAAATGGCTAGTCATAAGATGACTCCAAATGAAGGTCATTGTTCAAAAGAGAAGTGTATTATGTAGCAAGTAGGACTGTAAGAGTTTGTCCCTTTATTTGGGATTGGACAGATTGACCATGGAAAACATGTATGACACGATTTCCTATACACATAGCCTCTCTCCCTCTGCCTACTGGACCCCGACTTCTTGCTGTGATTTTAGTGCAGCTGTGCTCACTAGCTCTGTAACTGGTGACAACAGTACCTTTGCTTTACATAGCCAGGGGTAGCCAATGAAACTCAGATCAAGGTCCTCCCTCTACTTAACATGGCAAGAACGTTCTTCACTCCATGTGGACTAGAAGACAGAGACGGTATTCTGTTCTTAGAGAAGATGCTATAGAGAATGTCCACATATCTCTAGGGCCTATCTATCTTAGGCTTAGAATTTGCTGGACATTCCCACGAGATCTAGGATCATCTCCTGGCCCAGGTAAGCTGTGGTTGGCAGGGCTTCTCACTACACTTCACAAGTCCCATCTTCAAGTGAAAAACTGGGTTTGCTATTGTCCAAAGACTAGCTCTATCTAGCTCTGAACTGTGGGAATTTTACAAGTTGCCTAATTGTAAAGAAAATGTCTGAATGCTTCTTCACAGAGCTAATGGCTCTAGAATATTGTCTCTTATTACATACCTATAAATACTGTGGTTCTTTTTAAGATTAAGATGGTCATGGTGGTCACAGTAAATGACCTTTGATTGAATATATTTATTTGTATAAGATAGTGCAATTTTCTTTATCATAAGGCCAGGTGAAGAATCCTACTTTGAGGAATATTATGAAAGAGCTTGTTATTTTCAGCGGTGCCTCACCAGAGTCAGGGCCAGGATTCCATTTGCCTTTTCCTTTAGTCACTGACTTTTGCTGGTCTCATCTATGGAAATATAAAATGAATTCTATGCAAATGGTGTGGGTTGGAAAATCAATCTACCTCTAGTTTCTGTGTTAGGACGTTTTTTTTTTTTTTAACTTTTGTAGCTGGGAAGTAGTTGCAGCATGTAAGTTAACTGAACATCTATTATGGTTTTCATAGTGACTGCTTCACAGCTGCTTAGGCCCTTTCTGTGTGTGTGTGTGTGTGTGTGTGTGTGTGTGTGTGTGAGAGAGAGAGAGAGAGAGACAGACAGAGAGACAGAGACAGAGACAGAGACAGAGAGACAGAGAGAGACTGAGACTGAGCTCTGACCTTCTTAGAGTGCACAGGTTCTTGTGAATTGGATGATCTCTTTGAAAAGTTTGAGCATACCATGGTAACCAGTTTCCTTGGGGATCCCTGTGACTAGGTGGTCTCTGGGGCCCACAGGTGAGGATCAGCAAGCTTTAAATCTCTTCCTCCTACAAATGATGGCTCCCAGGTAGCAGGAAGAGAGGGACCTTGGGATACATGTGCCCTCTGTGTTCTCACTCAGCACTGTTCCATTCATGTACATCCTTGACCACCGCTATCTCTGAGACTGACAGTACAAGAGATAGCTTCTTGAATTCTCTGCCTTAGGCCAGACTGCATGTGAAACTCTTGCTAGCTGTCCTTCTTCTGTATTAAAACAGACCTAGATAATGAAATGTGCAAGGCTAGATGATGCTTCCCACAAAACAAATAGGAATGTGCCACAACAGACTCCATTACAGTTGTCAACATTTCTTTCAATGATTGTATTTAGGGCTGGAAGACACACAGAAGTGCATGTTTATGGAGTCCATGAACTCAGGGTGTGATATGTTTCAGGTTCGGCAGATATCACAAAGGGAGGTGGGGTACATTATCCTGACTGCTTTTTTACCGACCCCTCCTCCCAAACTCATGGTAGCTTAAATCATATTGTAATAAGTTTCTCTTTCAGAGAGAATCCAGATGAGTCCAAAGTGAACATATCAATTAATATTCTGTTGCTTAGTACTAACCCTTGGTGCATATTACTCATATCCAGTAAACTAGAGTTTAGATATACTAGATCATATATATATATAATATAGTTTATATCAACTAGTTGATATATAAGATTTATCAACTTTTATCCTCAGTATGATCTTGCTGACTCTCATTAAATAAATAATCCAGTCTCTTTTCATATTCATATGTATGTGCACATTATTTCTAAATATTTATAAACTTACGCATACTCAAAATATAAACATTTGTGCCTCCATGTCTTATATTTTATATTTTAAATATATCTATTTAAATTCTGCTTTTTCAAGAGGGCATTCTTGCTTAATAGTTGTTAATTTAAAGAAAAGTCATATAGCTTAAATAAGTGGCCTTTTAGAAACAAAACCAAACTTGTACATTTTTGTGAACAGTGACAAAGTAACCATGTAGCTTTTGTAGTCAGGCCATAGCAAAAAGACACACATCAGCGTTAGGCACCACCCATCTCTTGAGTCAAACCTTCAAGGCCTAGCATCTCCAAGTTCTTCATATATGGTGATGACTACACTAAGCAACACAATGGCTTCATATTCCTGTTACTCTTTCTCCAACATCTTCAACTTACACTTTGTTATTCCATTTGTTTCACGTGGTAACATAGGTAACATAGTAGCAGAGCCTCACTGCAAACTACTGTGCTGTGGGTGCGTCTCCTCCACACCCAAGACTCCTGCTCAGCAGAAGCCGGAAGCAAGCCTGGAGGTGCCACGGCATAAACACGATGTGCTACAGGGCAAAGAGCTCACCTCTGAATGTCAATAACTTATCAAGTAGAGGCAGAAGGCCCTTGGCTGGGACACTGCACTATTTGGGCTTTCTAAAAGTGAATTCCGACTCTGTACAAAGTTATATGACATGACCTATTTTGTGTTTGCTTTGGGTAAGGGGGTGAGGTCCCCGTGAAGCTAGTTGATATTTTCACTCACTCTCCCATCTCCTAGGTGGAACTACTTGTGCAGAACTCCTGAGTCACAATGAAGTTACTCCCTGGACTCCTCTTAAGCAATTTATTTTTCACTTACTCTGTATCCATTTTAACCAGTCTGCTATAATCTAATTTAGATTAATGTAAACCAGGGAGAAACACATCTTTCCCTCACAGCACCTTATGAATTGGTCAAGGGCAGTGACAGTCCCAAGGAGACCTTCGGACTTGAAAACTGAGTTCCCAGGAAGGCCATCCCCCTGGCACTCAGCCACTGTGTGAAAAGCTTCTGAGAACATCACAGCAGGTTGTCCCTTGATCGCCAATCCGCTCTCTGAAAGGTGGGACAAATCTAAGAAGAGCTTTGACACAATTGGCCTCTCCTGAGATGACACCAAGTGAAGGTCATTGTTCAAAAGAGACCATATTGAGCTGGGGACACAGGCAAACGCCACAATGCATTTGAGGACACACGAACACACACACACACACCACACACACCAAACAATCCAGTCCCCTTGGAAGATATTCTCTATTTTATTGTCTCCCTCTTCCTCTAAAATGGGCGATTTCTTTTCTGCCAAGGAGACTCCAAAGGGCCATGAATGCTAAAGTCCTTCAAAGCTGTTAAATGCATCTTCAAATTTACAATAAAATCCAGCATGACAAATTCTCCAGTAAAATCTCTGGAGCGTCAGCACAGCGCTTACACCATTTCCCTTTCATTCAGTATTTTAGCATTCAACACCTTGAGAACCATGGAAGACCAATGTGAAGAAGAAGAAGAAGAAAACCCACAGAAACAAAAACAAAAACAAAAAAAAAAAAAAAAAAAAAAAACAAGAACAGAAAATAGAGGCAGAGAAAACAAAACAAAAGAAAACAAAAACAAAAACCAAAGCTTAACAATAACAAAGACAGTGGAGGGGGTGGGGTGGGGGGGGATGCAAACAGCCACAGGAGCGATTAAACATATGCCAAAGTCAACAACTGGTGCGGGTTAGCCACCGCTCTGCCCGGCAGGTAGAAGGCACACAGTGCTGAGAGAAAAAGGGGAGCAGGAAGTGGGAGAGCTTCGAGCCAGGAGCAGAGGCGATCCTGAGCTTCCAGACACACCACCAGCCATGCAAAACGCCACATACCTTTCTGGCTTGCTGGTTCTGTCGGCCGAGACAAAGCAGTCCCGTTCGCAGCGGGAGGCCAAATCAAAATGAAATTTTATTTAGTCTGCACTGTCCCCAGATTGGGTTTCAGAATGACTGCTTTAGGAGATAGCATGGATGTGGCCGATGCATGCTTTGCATATGAAACTGCAGTAGGAAAAGAAATCTACATAATCAAAAAAATCTGTGCTCTCTGTGTGTGTGACAAAAAAACACTGGACTACAATGATTTCGCTGCTGTGTAGGCTTCAGGCAGGTCCTTTCAAGGTGAAAAACACGTTCAAAAATCCTTAAGAGATATTACAGATATGTATTAATAAATCTATATTCCTTTAGTTTAGGAGGGTATGCAGTTTCCTGCATGTAACTGTACCACAGAAATAATTGATTTCTGTGTATTAGTGAGCACACCAAAATTTGTATATGAAAAAAAGAAATTGAATTTTCAAACATGTGCAGATTATTTTGAGGGGGGTGGAGGGCTTGTCCTGACAATTAGTGTACCCTCTGAGCCTTGATAAAATAAATTAAAAGCTTAAGTTCTAAACAGCACTAAGAGCCTCTTTGATTTTTCCCTGGGAAGGCACTTAAATAATTCATATTCAGAGACTATCTGTAAATATGAGAAGAAAGTCTTCTTTTTTTTAAAAAAAGAGCTTTAGATGTTGGCAATAATATCTTTAAATTAAGTAAAAAGACTCAGCTGTATAGAGAAAACCCATTGTGGGATCCGTGGGCATCTGTTTGTTATGCATGCACACTTGCTGTGTGTGTGCACACTGTGTCTAACGAAGGGTCACCGCCTGCCTTGGCCAGGAAGAGGTCCTGTGAAGTGGGAAGGCAGAATAGGGAGAGTGGGACTTGTTAGTAAATAGGCATCATTTAAAAAAAAAAAAAAACTTATTATACTATACTTTCATTTTGATATTCAGTTCCTAGAGTTTGGGTGCTGTTCAATTGTTTTCTTGAAAGAAAAAATTAAAAGCAATTTTGAAAGAAAAAATATCTAGCTGTATAAAATAAAAGCAAAATATTAAAAATTTGAGACAGCCCTGAAAACCATGAATGGTCACTCTTGTATGTTATAACGGTCCCAGGGTCCTGAAGAGTATGTTATGTGTCCTTCATCTCTGAGGGAGCTTCCAAGCCAGGACCCACAGCTGCACAGAGACTTAGCTCCACAGTGAGATACAAATGCCTTAAACAATGTGCTTTCCCCATGCCCTGGCAGCAGCCACTAGCAGAGGAAGTGGAGAGACCCACACTCCTTACTGAAACAGCCCAGATTCATCCCCCCTATTTGGGTTTGCCAGTAATTTTCTTAGAACAGCTTTCCCCTTTTCCAACTTAGACTGGCAACCAGTCAATAATAATGTTTACAAATGTAAAGGTCTCCTTCAATTGATCATTTTGCATTAGGTACGAATGCACACCACCAGCATAATTAAAACCTAAAATCCAGAGAGAGCCAGTGGGATTTGTTCTCTTTATACCCCTGAACTATTGCATCTAGGCCTCTCTATAACTAGGGCAGTATGTTGGCTTCACTGGGGCTTGTAAGCTAAACGTACCCTCCTTGCCTTGCTGCTATAATTACTCAGAGTGTTCATTAAGCAAGAGTTTCGCCTTACTATTGTTTTTACTGTTAGGGCACCCTGTTTCTGAGGAAGAGAAAGATGTGACTTCTTAGCAGATCTAACCCCCAAATTCAACACACCTGGCCTTTGCTTTCTACCTAGTATGCAACCGTGAATATGCAAATGACCAGTATCTCATTAATTTATTCCGCAGGCAATCTTCGAATGTGAACCAGTCCTGTACCACTAGTACCGGAACTGGTACGATCAGGGCTGCTGGAAGCAGCTGAAGGCTGTGGCTGCATATTGAAATACTGTTTCATCTTTATTCTGTCCTTTGGCACTCCAATTCAAACAAAGACTCTTACCTTCCTCTACTTAGCGGGCAGCCAAAAGCAAAAGTGGAAAAAAAAAAAAAAAGAACGGAGGGAGAGAGAGAGAGAGAGAGAGAGAGAGAGAGAGAGAGAGAGAAATAAAAGAAGAAGAAACGAGGGGAGTCTAGGGTTAATAATAAAGATCTTCCCTCTACCACCAAATACTAACCAGAGGTGATTCATGGCTCCAAGAGAACCTCCAGTGCAAGCCAGCCTCTCAGCAGCCTAACTTGTCTCATCTTGTTATTTATTGGGAGTTGGGTGGGGGAGGGACTGAGGGCGACCTGCTTTCTGTGCTGCAATGCAGTTGAACAATCTTTCACTTTGCCCACATTAAAAGCCCTGAATAATGTTTATAAAATGTTAGGGAATCCCGGTAGGTTTCCTATTTAACAAGCCATGTATGACAAATCACAGTGTAATGTACTACGTTCTTAATCTTTAATTAGAATGTGAATATCTGCTAGAAACGCTGTTAACTTTGACACGTTAAATCTTCTGGTTAAAGTGTCTTACAGGAAGAGCAGAGATGAAACACTGTAACAATCTCCCCTTCTCTCCATTCACCCAGACGGTTGGGGAAAGATGATAACATCTTGTAATACCTGCTCTGTAGTAATTAATCGCTGTGGTATTTAGGACCATTCAAGTAGACAAATATGACAGAGACAGGGACAATTAGAAACCTCGTTCAAGCTACATTAACTTTTCCAGCTATTACAGCACGGCAGCTCAAGTTTGCTTGTAAAAGCTGCAGAGGGATTGCTATGCATTAGCCGTGCGATTATTAATGAAAGAAAAGGAGAATTGTGTTTATTGTAGTTTGAAAATTGCAAATAAATTTCAATTATCTGCTATGTCATTTTGTTAAACATGCACTCTGGAAATGCCTTTGTATTCTAAATCATGAGCTACTTAGAACAAACTAATACCAGAGCCCCTCAGGGAGATAGGACGGCAATATTTTTGTAGAACTGGACTTTTTTCTTTTTCTTTTTCTTTTTCTTTTTTTCCCCCTTTGGTAGAGGAAATTGGAGATGGGCATAACTACCTGAATGGGCTATTCAGGTGGGAAGGTCTATAGCGTCCTGGCATAGATTTGGCCGCTATGGACCAACAGGGTTTGAGTCCAGTGTTACCAGCAGACATCAGGGCAATCAGAACCCGAGTGCTAAAAGAAACCCAAGAAGCCCTCACTCCTTTGGGAGCAACCTCAAACAATGATAAGAAATCCGTTATGATAAGCAAATAACGTAGACTACCTCTCCCTTTTCTAGTGGCAAAGCCAGTGTTGGGGAAAACAGGGAAATCTACAAGAGGTCCTGCTTAGCTGTAGAGGTGATAGGGTAGTTAGTGCTTCTGGTGGACGGCTCCTATCTTCTGCTCTCTTGAGGATAGCTGCCAGTCACTTTGAAAGGCAGACCTTGGTCCTGAAACACACACAGGCACGCGCAGACACGGGAAACAGAAATAAGCATGCTCAGTTTCTCTGCTGCTTTTCCTGAAACCACCAGTCTTGCAGGGCGGGCAGACTCTCCTGCAGCAGCAACCCGTCTGTGTGTCCCCCACCAAAACTGTTACATGGTACCTTGCCAGGGGCTGAGGAGTTACCCCGTGGCCCAGCAAACCTCCCCTATCCAAACTTGCAATCCACCCTGCTATGTTTCCATCTTTGCAGAGCTCATGTGCCATTGGTACCCAGTTTATTATTCGATGTGACTGGCCATCAGGAGCTGAACGTGAAAAAATAATCCTGGTGTTCCCTGGAGCTGGGGACCTGATCCAATTGTTTTCTGTAAATCAAAGAAAGACCAGCTTAGCATGGCACAAATCTGCATCCCCACCCCGGAATCTGTTGTCACACACATACACACACAAGAAAAAAACCGTTCAGTGCCCAGGAACAGTCTCCCCTCTCAGCCGCGCTGCGATGATGTCAGCTTTCTGATTACAAACTGCTTATTTATGCTTCAACAGCTGCCAAGAGCAGCGAGTAAGTGGCTAAAAGAGTGTCTAGACCAGGCTTTCAGGCCGCTATTGTCTGGGGGTTGTTACCTGGTTGACAGCGATGGGTCCAGCTGCCTGGTGTGAAAGGCAGCAGAGATGGCGAGACTGTGATTGACAGCTGGGCCCTCTGGGTCAGCCCGATGGCCCCGTGTCTTTATATTCCTGGCTCCAAAGGGAAAGCCAGGGTCCTGCCTAGAGGTTGGAGGTGAAAAGAAATGTTGGAGGGTAATGAAAAATCTTTTGGCCAAATTTGTGATCATGAACACTTACCCTGGGGAATCAAAGCCAGTCCAAGTGGCCATGGGGTAAAACCAGAATGAGGACCGGGAACTCGGGGAGGGATTCGTGGCTAGTGATGCCCCAGGCCTTGCAGGGGCTGGGAAGGATACCTAGGCACACAAAAGCTCACTTTTTCTTTTATCTTTTTTTTTAAACTTTTTTTCTCCTCCTCATTGTTTTCTGTTGAGGAAAGGAGACCCCCTAACCATGTCTTTGGCTACCTTTTACATTCTCCATCCGGGTTGTCAGATGAGACTTCAAAAACCTTCCTTTTCGGTGTTCTTAGTAGAAAGCAGACAGAATCTGAAACAGCCCAACATTTGGGGGAGGGAAAAAAAAAGCTTTGCAAGCTGATCTCAATGCGTAATTAGAATTTACAACCTTTGAATGTTCCTCCCCTGTTTATTTTCAGCTATAACCTCCATCTGAGATTATAAGTGCAGATTTAAATGTTCCAAAATGCCGCACTCCACCCTGGGTGTCACCATCCACAGTACTTGATTGACACCTATCATTATGGCCTCAATCTTGCTCCACTTCTTTTCCCCACTTCACAGTTTAGGGTTCCTGCCTGGGACAAGAAGAGTGCTGTTTAATGCAATCACAGACCTGTGCTCATTTGAATAGAGTAGTCAGAATGAACTAGTGAGTTCTGTGCCTCCAATTGGCCGGCCCTTGCTGTTCATTACCTACTTCGTTTGAGAAGCCGCAGCACTGATCTTTAAACATCGCTGCTCCTAGAAGAACAACTGAGAAGTCCAATGGCAGTGCGGCAGCAAGCCTTGACCACGGTCTCACATTCTTGCTTTTATTTACTTCCCCAAGTGCTAAAAGTATGGCTCCCTGACCTAGATCAAGGTGGTGACTGTGATCTAGGATGCAAAATAGTATTAACATGACTGTCCTCTACTCTTAAAGAAACAGCTGCATTTCAAAAATAATACCAAAGATCAGGAAAGAGCCTTCCTCTGTGTAAAAAATAACATCTATTCGAAATCATGGTGCGCATTCTGAGATAGCAAACTTGAATGAGACGCAGGAGAACACCTGAGGAGTCAAAGCTTAATTTGTGTATACAGTTGGCTTTCTCTGTAATATCTGATTCAGACTCCGTAACGAAAATGAAATCACATTAAATTAACTGTAAAAAATAAGTTGATTTAATTAAGCACAGAAAGACTTAATAGATATAATAAAATGTTAAAAAGTCAAATGATGTGCAGTTACATTTCAGTTAACACCGCTCAACAAATGTACTAAATTTATTCCTTTCAATAATGATGTGTTTTGAACATTTAATTAGATAAATAATGTCTAATCACTTCAGCAGATCTGAACTGGAAGGGCTTCTTGTCATCAAAGGTGATTCGAGCTTCATCTGCTTCCTTTCCAAGGGAGAGCAAAGCCTGTGAACTTCGGCTCTGCTCAGAGATGGGCAGAAGGAAGGTAAAGGATGCCTTTCATGCCTCATTAGAATGCAGGGTTTACTAAACAAACCTCTATTTACAATAACAGGAGTGTTATTCGGAACAGGCATCTACTTGTTTGCCCTTTTTCAAGCATCAGAGACTATAAGTAGCTGATAAGAAAGGTATTCAATGTGAGATGTCCTATAATTCATCATAGTACCGTTTCCTTTAATAACTACTTTGCTCAAGTGATTGGCATGATTACAAGAAAATTACTTCAAATTATTCATCTCTTATCTTTCCTGTAAGATGTCCTAAGTTGGATGATAGTTAGCATAATGGGGCCCTATTAATTACTAATGTAGAAAGTCCTTCAAATTTGGGTAGAGTTTGTAGCCCAAATAACGAAAATACTGCCAAATTCAAACCTCCATCATGTGCTGCTTAAGATGATGCCACCCACTGTCTATTAGATGGAATGTCAAGAACATTTAATTCTTCCTTTGGAATTTGCTAAGATGAACCCTGCCTGCGTATGAGAAGCAGACACACAAAGAGCATTTATGTGCGTACACACACATGGGAGTGCACACATATACACACACAATGCTCTCTCTCTCTCTCTCTCTCTCTCTCTCTCTGTCACACACACACACACACACACACACACTCACTCACAAATGCACATACACTTGAGCATACACTCAATGCCCCAAAGTATTGATGCCTTCTGAAATGTAGAAATGATTAACATAAAATTACCACTTCAAGCTTATGGTGTTAATTCATCCATATTTTTTCTAGAAAGAAATAATTCTTGGTCGAGAATCTTTCCATTGCTAATACTGCCTTCAGTGATATATTTGGGGAAATGAATGCATATATCCACTTCCTCTCAAGCCATCATATAGTATAAAATTGTGTTAAACCTTGACAATTTTTAATGTATAGATAGGCCAGTGCTCGAAAACCATTTTTTATTTCTTCTCTTAAGTTGGGGGAGAAGGCATAGTAGAACCCCAATTACAGAGTCTCTTTTGTATGCATTCAGTTCGTTTGTCCCAGTTTGGCTACCTTTATTTCTATGCTTTGAAGACTCTTTGTCTTTTTCATAGTGCTGAATTTCTATTTCAGAAAACTTAAAAATATATAACTATGTTATTGTTTATGAACCAACACTGAGAATATAAAATCACATCTATTAGGTCATAACAATGTAGGCACCAGAAAGAAAACTCCCCTTGTAGGTAAATAGTAACTGCCAGTGGGGAACAATTAAAAAGTCCTTGAAACTTTGAATCTTTTCCCTCTTTACATAAACATCCAAAGCTGTTTTCAGTTGGATTTGCTGCAGTTGCACAAGCATACCCCCATGTATGTAAAGCTCAATATAAAAATTAAAAACGCACCGTGACCCGTATACTCTGATATCTAGAGAGCACCATGGCAGTGCCGCTCCAGCTTCTTTGCTAGTAGGAGCCTCCCTGTACTCTCCCCACGTCTGGCTCATTAGAAGACCGTCTGTCTAGCTTGCAGCCCTTCACAAGTTGCAGATGCGGTGCCTTCCTTCCATGAAGAGCTTTCGACCCTTCCTTCATGCTGGGGACTCTTTTCTTTCATCTTGTGTCTTTGCTCACCTGGCTGAGTCTGTAGTTTCCAAACTTTTTTTCCTTCCAACCACTGACTTATTTCCATGCGTGCTAGCTTTCTGACAGTCCCTGGGATCTGTGTTGCTGAGGCCACATCTTTGGGACCCTTCAAGTATCCTAGTAAAACATTGCTTATGTTTCTGTTGGCAAGGGACAACCTAGAATTTAAAATATAACTGAGCCATCATTCCCACTTAAATGTACAATGCTACTATGTAACAAACTCATTAGGATTTGTTTGATCAGATCAGTGGTAAGTAGGGAATAAAATTTAAGGCTTGTGGGTTAAGTCTGGATTACATCTATTTTACATTATATGATTGATCTTAGAATTTTCAGAAGGAAAATATATGTGTTGAATTATGTTTTCATTAATTATTGGTAACAATGCTTAAGAACTATATATAGAAGGTAAAGATTACTTCATCTTGCAGTATGTACAAAGCATTATACGATGTAACATTAATATTATTAAAAAGTGAGGTTTTTCTGTGTGTGTGCGCCTGTTTTCCCATTCTCTTCGTTTTCTGTCCATTTTGTGCCTGTTCTGAAGGATCTTACACAGTCAAACTTGGGAAATTTGTGCTTACTTGTGAGCAATTTAAGTCTTCTATTTAAAATTCAGGAAAGTAGTCTTGTTTGGGTGGCTTTTTCATGTGCAAGTTGCATAGTCTGGAACTTGGCCCTTCTCTGGAATAAATTAAATCCCAAAGGCCGTGTGAGCCTGTGCTTAGTCATGAGTGTCCCAAGAAAACTGCTTAGTCACTCCCTACCTCAGTTTCTTCACTTACAAGAAATGTTTTTGATCCAAACTATTTTTAAAACTTACACTTATATGCTTTGGAGAAAAGACAGACTGTGTAACTAAATCCTAACTGCTTTAGAATGCAGAGACCTCATGAAAGACACGGAAGGGAAGGGAAGAAGTGGGATCTTTGTTCTCTGAATGGCAAATTTAAATTCCTTGGAGACTTCTCCCATGTTCTTCATCAATTAAAATGCTCACAGATACAATGTGAGGTGATTTAGGGTTAAAGCAGTGGGCTGAGACCCGGAGAGTCTCTGAGCCCTCAAGTTGTACTTGGGAGTGTGGTCGGGCAGGGTGGCCTTCTGAGGAGTCCCTCCACTCTGGTACCCCATCCTCCACCTGTGACTTCTGCTCCTGGAATTCCATGGGAACAAAATTCAAAGGAAGATATAAGATAATAAAGAAACTTGAAACTGCAGAATCATGTTTTGTTGTTGTTGTTTTAAGAATGAAATTTAAAAAAATTTAATTCCATTGACCAATAGTCCTGATATGCATACGTGGCACTGATCCATTTAGAAAGATTGATTTAACAATTTTTGGGGGGAGGAGTTGGAGAGGTACATAATCTGATAATTCTCCCACCCTCTTTCTTCTTCTGTTTAAAAGTGTATCGACCCGTTGTATCAGCCAGGCAGTGGTGGTGCATGTCTTTAGTCCCAGCACTTAGGAGGCAGAGACAGGCAGATCTCTGTGAGTTTGAGGCCGGACTCCTGAGTCCAGGACAGCTAGGATTACATACAGAGAAACCATGTCTTGAAAAAAGCAAATCAAAACAAAAGTTAATCATTCTAACATAGAGTTACTTAAAATGTGAGTTATATTGCTGTATATTAAAATAAAGCATGGGTTTAGAAATTAAAAAAAAAAAAAAGAACAAAATCAGAGAGCCAGAAAGATGGACCAGTGCGTACCAGATGAGATAAGTCTGAAAACAGGAGCTCAGTTCCTGGAGCAAAGGACCAATGGCCAGAGGTTAGCCAGTTTGTGAACTTCCAGGATTCTCCAATATCCAAGTCTTATCTCACTGAAGCAGAACGAGGATTATAAATGCGCACTGCCACCCCCAGGTTTACCAGGGTACCAGGATCTGAATTCAGGTCCCCAAGATTTCATGGCAAACCTTCTACCCACTGAGCCATTTCCCAAGACAAAGGTTTTGTTGTAGTAGTTATTGTTATTGTTGTTGTTTGTTTGTATAAATAACCTTTGCAAGGTCTGTGGCAAGAAGAAATGACAGTGTGGATTTCAAACATCTTCTAACCACCTCAGCTGGGTAGCTTGGACTTGGTTACTTATTAACGGCTGTCAAGTCTCTGCTGTCTGCTTGTGGAGAAGATCATCCAGTGGACCATTTATCCCTGGCAGAATCCAGAATTCTTGGACATGTCCTGATTAACAGCTTATAGCATCACCCTGTCTCACTGAGGATAGCAGTAGCATTGCAACGAGTATGACTGGAAGACGAAAAGAAAGCATGAAATTATAAAATAAACAGATAGAGCTATGAAATGGCATAATGTTCTAGGACAGTTTTATTTCTTCAACCATGAAAATAAAACTTCCACATATTTGAAGTCATAAGGAAACCAACATCTATTACACATGCACACACACACACACACACACACACACACACATACATGCACACACACATACAAGCACACACACATAAGCTTTTCTAGTAGTAGAATACACACACATAAAATGAATTAAAGTAGAATTTCTATAAAAGGAGGCTAATAGTATCCCTACTAGACACCAAAGACTAAGAAATTAACAGCTGAGTGTCAGGATTGGACACTTCTTTTGGAATTGTTGGTCAATGGTGCCATAGATTCCCAAACAGTACAGACATTTTATCACTACTCCTGGTTACACTGCAGAACTTTCCAGACCCTAATTGTTGTAGATACAACATTCCTAAGTTTTAGAATATAAACAAACAAACAAACAACACGCAGCTACTGACCAGGAGCTTCATCCCTGTTGGCTGATTTTGTAGCACCAAAGGCAAGTAATTATTAGTCTTACCCAGCAGTGAGCCTGGCTACAGTAATGGGTGGCCAAGGAAAACATGCCCATGGGTACAGTAGTGGCATAAGCCTCATGGAGAAAGCAACCACCTTCTGAGTAGATTTAAGATAGCTCCACAAATGAAACCTATGAATTGAGCCATTACAGGGCCAAGAACCCATGGACAGACTGGCCAGGTCATATGCCCCAGAGGAGAACCAACTACTGTTTGACATGGAATTAAGTCAATTCTTAATGACTTTTCATCACTTTCATAGATTAATCCATCTCTCAGCTCTCATCAGTGAAGTCTCATTTAAAGTAAATGGCAGTTCACACAGAGACCCG